>NW_009717559.1:34412-111746 GCF_000703405.1 Apaloderma vittatum | reverse complement strand
AGCAGGAATAGCAGGCCCAGGTTCTCCTGCACACAATTCGCAACTCAGTGGTCCTAGTTTGGAGCTCAGAGTAGCTTCTCAGCGCAAGACATTGGGGTCTGGAGCACAGATGAATTCAGCTCAGCTGACTAAATTAGGCAATTTCAGCCCCACTACAAAACAGATTCTTAACTCATTGACTTTTAGTGGTCATGGTAATGTTGGGTTGATGGTTGGACTAGCTGATCTTAGAGGTCTTTTCCAACCTTAATGATGCTGTGATTTTTAGTATGTGATTGAAGGACTCGCTTTGGTGAAACAGGTTCTTCTGTAGCATCTCAGTGCTGTGCTCCAAGCAATAAAAACTGCAAGAGTTTGGATACCCAGTGTCCCGTTACACAGTACAGCTCTGGCCTTGCACAGCACGATGTACTGCTGCTGTCTCGCTCAGTCATGATTTTGGCTGGGACCACTGAAGTGATCCCTGCTGACATCACTGTGTCAGAAAAGAGTTGACGCAGCATTTGGCTGAAGAGATGGAGCTATTTCTAAAGTGACTTGGATGTTCTTGCTGTGAGCTGGCAGGCTGTGACAGACAAAGCTGTATGAAGGTTCTGTTCACCTGCAGCCCTATGTGAATGGGAACTGCTGTTACCTCTTCAGCTGTTATAATTGTTTCAAGTGTTGAGATGTCTCTACAGGCTTTTTCTCCTCAAAATGCTGAAATACCAGACCTTTGTAAAATGATTTAATCTAAAGTACTTAGACTCTGAAAATTAAAATATCAAATATTTTAATTGTATAATTGAATTTTAATTGTATAATTGAATTCAGAAAACTAGTGGGCAGGATCTGTGAAGACATGTCATAGAATCAAAGGATGATTTACTTTGGAAAAGACCTTCAAGATCATCAAGTCCAGCTGTTAATCTGTCAATGCCAGGTCCACCACTAAACCACATCCCTTAGCAGTATGACTGTACATCTTTTAAATACCTCCAGGGATGGTGACTCAACCACTTCCCAAGGCAGCCTGTTCCAGTGCTTGACAACCCTTTCAGTGATTAATTTTTTTCCTGATATCCAGTCTGTCCTAAAGGATAAAACAGATCTGAGAACTGATAAGAAAACCAGTGTCAAAGTCCCAATAAGAAAATATATCCTGCTGCAAGGGAATTAGGGAGTATAAGTAGAGACCAACAAAGGGGATCAAGAAATCTTTCACATCCTGAAGCACAAAAAGGAAAATTACGAAACATGGGATGGGTGTTGGAGCATTTTAGGCTACACGTGATCTTCCAGGGAATTTAAGGATGGCGTGACAACATCACCTAACTAGAGATGAAAAAAAACTTAGGGAATTATAGATCTCATCCTTGTATTCTTATGTGAAAACTTAAAAGAGTGAGCTACTGACCAATTATTCTATAATCCCTGAGATAGATTTCGAAATTTTGAAGAAAATGGCTGGAATGGGTTTGTTGATGTTTTGCTAAGGACAAATCATATCAAACTAATTTGATTCCTATCTTTGACAGGATAACTAGCGTCATGGCTAGGGGGCGGTCAGCACTAGATGTGATATGTCTTGACTTTGGTAAGGCTTCTGGCGCTGTCCCAGAAGACATTCTCATAAGCGAGAGCTGAGGAAATGCAACCTATTTAGCCTCACAATACAAACTCAATACTGAACTCAGGGTTCAGCGTCAGAGTCAGAGAGCTTTGTGGCAAAATCTTTTCAGTAGCTGTTCAGGGTCCAGGTTTAGTCAGTATGTTCAACAGTAGCTTTAGGAAATTGATTTGCTATAAAATTTCCCAGTGATACCCAGCTGCAGTGGCGGGGGTGGGGGCTGTGGGCATCTATGAAGGGCAGGACGAGAATGCTTAAGAAATAGTCCAAGTCAATGGGATGAGTTTCAGCAGAGAAACAGGAGATGACCTGCCGTGAGGCAGCCAGCATGAATGCACAAACACAAAGCGAGGGCCCGCAGGCAGCATTCCAGAAGAAACAACTTCTCAGAAGCTGGAAGAGGAAAAAGTGGAGAACCTGAGGTCTTTAGCACATGCAAAAATGCTCTTGTGACAAAAGTAATCACTTATTTTTCTTGCCTTTGTGAATAAAACAAGAAGAAAAAAATTTAGCAGGACCAAAAAACCCACCACGTTTGGATTTGCTGTTAGTTTCTACCCAAGATGCTCCTGAAGAAGAGGAGGTAATCAAATTAGTTTTGATAGCTTTTTGTAAGAACTTATTGGACAACCATGGGGTTGATATAGATGCTCTGTACAGTATTCCTTAGTGCTAACAATGTCCCTGGGGACTTCCTGAGAGCACTGTTCAAGCTTTTGTGTTGAGATTTCTGCCCCTCCCTTCTGCCCCCAACATCTTTCTCATTCACCCAAGTAATAAATAATTCTCAAAAAATGGGACCTGTGTTTCTCTAATGCAAGCTTGTTTTCTCAGCAGAGGCATCTTCCTGGGAAGGTATTTATAACTTCACACCCTCACACCCTACAAAAATAAATATTTTTTGTATGGTTTATTTCTTTTATTCACCTAGATATCAGACCACCTTCAATGTACTTCCTAGACCTGTGTTATGTTTTTATTGCATTCTTCAAACTGGGCTAATATCTGAGTGCATGCCCAGCAACGACTCATAGGTAGGTCATGCCTTTTCCTTTAGCCATGGCTCTCACTCATCTCGCCACACACATGGCAAGAGCAATGTCTGGGACATTGGTGAATGTTCACATTCAGGTGCAGTGAGAACATCTGATGAGCTCACCAACTTCACATCATGCCTGCAGGCTCCATGTCTAGGCTCAAATTAACAGCCGAAGCCAAGGGGGGTGAGTGGGTAAATCTACTCATGGTGTTAATTATCTACTTATTTTAAATGACATTTAAATACTAGGAGGTCCTTAATCCTCTCCTGCTATAGAGGCAACCTGGGAGCACTGTCTTCTCTGCTGGGCACTAAACAGCACTGGCACACACAGCTCTGTTACTAACAAGCTGCCGCTGGCACATGCACACGAATGACAATGGTCATTAAAAACATTTTTTTTTTCCCATATAATACGCTAAAGGTTATTCTTGGTGACAAGCGCTTTCCAGCTTGTGGCCAGGGCTGAGAATTCATGCAAGCTGGCTCCTACACCAAGGTTAAGGCTGCAATCCTGGCAGAAATAACCAAAAAAGCCTTTGTCTGTGTCCACCCACCCCCCAAAAAACAAACAAAAAAGCAATTCTGGGCAGGAATGACCTGCTGCCACTTAACACTAAGGATGGGTTGAGATTTCCTAGCTTTGAATGGTGGCATGTTCAAGCATCTTCTAGATGCCTTTCTGTCACTATCTGTATGGATGCTTCTGCACCGTGGTAATAGCAAGCCAGCCCCAAAGAGAAGAAAAACCACCCCACATGTACCCCCTTTCCCCAGCCCCTTCACTGAAGTCAAAGGCATTGGGTCCTTTCCCAGCACAAGTGTGCATCCCTAAGCCCTGGGCTCCCCTGGCACCCAGTAAGAGCACCCAGTGCCAGCAGGCAAAGATGGGAGCCCAGGGTTTGGCTGCAAAAAGGTACGTGAGGAGGATTCTAGTTCAAGGCCCACAGTAAAGGGCATTTCTGGGATTGGGGACCCAAACATAAGCGGAAAAAAAATCGGTCAGTGGTGATGCTGGGTGAGGAGGGGGCATCACACCAGCCAAACGCGGGACACGATTCTTGGCCAGCTCGAGGGGGACAGGCGAGAGACCTCACTTTGCAAAACTCTTCTTTACCCAAAGGCTGATTTTTGGCCAGCATTCATGCAGTGCTACATCACTGGGATGACAAAGCCCAGGGGCAGCAGCCGTGGGAAGGCAGCTGGGGGCACCACACCATGACCATGTCCCCGTGCCATGGCAGGCCCTAGGGACAACGCACCTCCTCGGCTTTTCCCTCCTCATGTCAGGATGCATTATTTATCCTTGTCGACAGCAGCAACAAGACCTCAGTGAGGTGCAGAAAGCAGACGGATAAGCATGTGCTGCCCAGAACAGGAGGGCTGTCAAAAGGCCAGCAGCTGTTACCACAGGCTGATGGGAAAAACAAAGGGGATACCAAAACTAGCAGCAAAATCTCCTCTCCACCAGCCAACCGGCAAAGCGCTGTGGAGCCCTCCCAGCAGTACCAAACCAAAGGGATGGGATGGAGGGGGAGCAGGGGAGCAAATCAGCCAGAGCCAGTGCAACCAAGTCCAGGCACATGCCCAGAGGAAAACAGGAGCAAGCAGATAGCTCAACCCAAAAGGAAACATTTTAAAAAAACCCACAACTCACAGAAAAACAAACAAAAATTGACCCCAAAAGCGCCAAACCTGATTTTTCTGGGGTTGGTTTTTTTTTTTTGATTTTAGCTTGCATATTTTTTAATGGAATAAAAAATAAAAGAAAGAAACACTCCAGGGATGTTGTTGATGTTGTTGGCCTGGAACAGATTGCCCTGCTGGCCTCTCCCCATGCCCCCTCCCCACAAGTCAGCTGAAGAACAAAGAGGGTGAAAAGCACACGGTGGATACAGCCCAAGCAACAGAAGCCCAGCACGGCAGCCCTGCAGGCCAGACTTTACCCCACAGCCGTCAGGGGTAAAATAAAAGCTCAGCAGACTTTAGACATCCAAATTAAAACACGATGATGGCAACAACCTCCTCTTGAGAGCTGCACTTGGAGCACTTCTGTAATTTTCCTTTCAGGTGCGAGCGCTGGAGTCCCTGGCAGGTGGTGGCTGCTCTCGTGGCTGGTGGCAGGGCCAGGACCAGCAAGCTCAGTGGGTGTCTAGCCTCTGCAACTCTTGCCCATGCGGTATGTTTTTTTTTCAGGCCCTTCCCCAAAGACACGGTGGAAAGAGGGTAAGGAGGCAGGAGGTCAGATGCTTGTTGGCTTCAAACCCCATGGCTTTCACCCACAGTGAGCTCCCACTGGCAAAGCTCCACTGAGAAGGTTCCTTCTTCTCTGCCTTAGGTGTAAACACACATTTATATAGAGACACAGCCATCCAGTAAGATCTTTCATATGATAATAAATAATTCATCCGTGTGTTAAGGACCATTGTCTCTCTCATCTAGTCACCTGTTATAATGTTACATCTCTTTTTTGTCCATGACAACCTTGTTCCCATTGCTTTTCTCCTAAGCCACAGACACATCTTCTCTACCTCCTGGGGCAGCAGAGATGCACTCTTTGGCAGCCTCTCTCTTACTCACTGCATCCCAAGGTTTGGCTTATTATAGAAAACTTTATGAAGAAAAATGTTTCCCTTTACAGCATCTGTTTTTTGATAGAAGACATGATCTTCATCCTGAAAACACTTTACAAAGAGCAAGGTTTTAACATCCTCTTCCAGGGTTCTCAGTTAAGAAATATGTTTCTAGATAGCACTGTTTATATAGATACAGGTATAGATTTTATTTATTTTTATTACCAGCCCAACATTTTAATTTGCAGCCATTGATGTAATTCATGACATACTCTCATGGTGGTTTGTTATTTTGCTTGTTGGTTTGGGGTTTTTTTGTTTATTTGTTTTTTAAAAAGAAATGCACTTCAAATGAAAATGATGCTTTTTTTATCTGTCTGGTGTTCCTAAAAGGTACTCAAGATGACACAGTGGCAGTTTTTCAGCCCATACCTTTCGATGGCCTGAAGACCACCGGTGAGATGCGGATGCTGTGAAAACCAAGGTAGCGAATGTGTGGGAGGGCAGCCATGGCACAGCTCAGGGTTGGAACATACAGGCAAGCGATCTGAGTTTTCCTGAATTCATTTCCACCTCCTAGCAAGAGCACTGCCCAGCAAACCCACCACCAGCACCCTGCAAGGAGCTGGTACCGCTTCCCCTGGCCCCATTGTTCCCCCACTCCCAGGGCAGGCTATTCCTGGGTAACCATTTATTTCTTTAATTTCATTAAATTAACATAATTTTCTCTCCCTGCAGTACCACAAGCTCAAAGTTAATTATACAAAGAGAAATGCCATAGTCAAAATATACATGATAAGGGTTATATTAGAGGGTTGGGTTGGTATTTTTTTTTCCTCCGTTTTTTCTTAGCCGAGGCAGGTGATTGAGATGCTACATGCTCCAGCCTTTGTCACTAAATGTATGTGTCTGTGTCTGTGTGTCTGTGGTTGTATTAAAAATATATCAGTCTTGTGATGTTCTTAAAAAAGAAAGAAATGGAAGGCGGCGGGGGAGGGAACGGGTAATAGTGAAAAAGTTCTTTGACTGTGTCACAGTCTTTTGTGGCTTCAGAAAATACACGTTCAATTCCAGCACTGACGGCAGCTTGAAGCTTCAGAATTTAAATATTTAACATTTTTCTGTTTAAGTAGTAAAAAAAGAAAAAATAATAGTAATCAAGCAGCGTGCTCCCCACAAACTAAAAAGCAACAAGAAAATGAAAGAAAAGAAAAAAAAGAAGTAAAAGAAAAAACCTCCACAAATTCCTGATCAGAGTTCTGCAGTTCCCAACCAGTAAAAATAAGAGAACATCTCCTTACAGTGGAGGAGTGCTCGGGAGGAAAGGACATAAGCCCCAGCAGGAGAGGTGACCTTTGGAGATGGCTGAAATACCGTAATATCATCAAATGGGGTCAGTGGCTGGGTTTGTTGTGTTTTGCTTTATTTCAACACTTGCCATTGTTGCTTTCTTGTCTTTTGCATGTCTTTTTTTTTTGGTTTTTTTTTTTTTTTGGAGGGAGGATTTTGCCTGTCTGCGTTTGGTTTTTTTTGTCACTCTGTGATGAAGAGTTTTGCCCTTCTTGGTGCTCAGTCGTTTTTGGGCAGGGGACAGCCGTCCCCTCCGGTGAAACCGTGCTGCCAGGACCGGTGCCCAGTGAGGTAATGGAGTAAGGGGGGTTCCCTCCACCTCCTAAAACCCCTTGATGTAGCAATAGGCCTCCAGGGTGGCAAAGAGGATGTAGAGCAGCCAGAGGCTGACGAAGAGCAATGTCGTAGCCAGTTTGCAGCCCCGGGGGCCACCCAGCTCCCCACCGAGGTGGGGCCGCCGGCGGTAGAGGAGGACGCTGATGCAGATGAAGGCGAAGATGGTGAAGAGGGTAACGGAGAAGGCCAGGGTGCCCGCCGACACCTGGAACTCCTGCCCCTGCGATGCCCAGTAGATGGCTGCCACTGACCAAGCCAGCCCGATGCCCAGGAAGACATTGACAGCGTTGCTGCCTGTGACGTTGCTGATGGAAGCGTCGGCGTATACATCCTGGATGGCTGCGGCTTTGCTGGCAAACGTGTCTGGGGTTGGTGGAGAAGAGAAGAAATCACCATGGGTCCCACAGGAGAAACAGGTAGCTCTTCACATCTGGGGCACAAGGGAGGCTCAGGTGTGGCACCCACCAGGTTGGGACATGGACCTATCCTGGTGCACTTCCCCCTCCCACGGGTCTAGGGAGCCTGTGTTAACACCAAGTGGAGTGCATACATTGCCTAGGGACAAGGGATCTGTGGAGCCCCTTCCCAGTCTGAACCCTATCCAATGGCAGAGTTGCTTCCCTCGGGGAAGGAGAGCCCCCAGGGACTTTTCTCCCACCCCCTCCCTGCAGTCACCTCACCTGGTACAGAAGTGCCGAAGGCGACAAAGACGACGGCAGTCACCGAGTCCTTGAGGCCAATGGTGCAGCCGAAGTGGGAGGCGAGGTCGCCGATGACGGCTGTGAGCATGCCGATGATGAGGATTGAGACGATGAAACAGGCCCAGCCGTTGCAGTACTCAGTGGGGGGCACGCAGGCAAACAGCACCTTCCAGAAGACGGTCAGAAAGTGCATCACGTAGTCAAAGCAGGATGGCAGGCGCTCCTCACCGGACTCATCCTCATCCTCATCTCCCGCTGCAAACAACATGCAAGGAGAGGTCCAGTGCTCGTGATGAGGCACATCAAGATTATAAGGGTGGGCTCCAGCCTATTCTTGGCCCTCCCCCCATCCTAGGGCTCCAGGGATGCTGCTCTCCTGGGACAAGGCAGCATGACGCTGGCCACAACACAGCCCCATCCCCACCCACAGGCAGTCATGTAGGATGTAGTCAACCTGTGGAGATCATTGTTGAGGGGCACCATGAAGTTACACAGGCAAGTGATGTTTTAGGGCAAAAAATAGCTGAAAGTGATAGAACTGGGAAACTGAAAAGACCTCCTGGTCCTCCTGCTCCAGAGCACAGGCTGGTCACCCAGCAGTGCCGCAGCAAGAAATGTCCCATCTGTGTGAGGACGACAGCAGCAGCACTGCAGGCTCTTGGAGGGGTCCCCTCCTTGGTCTGGTGGGCCAGGTCAGCCCTAGGGCTGGAAGCACTTCTGAGCTTTGTGCAGATACAGGACAAATTGGAGAAAGAGAAAGCAGGTGGGGAGCACAGGGAAGGAGAGAGACATAGGGAGAGAGAAGCAGGCCTGGTGAAAAACATTGCTCCAGAGAAGGAGCTACTGTTGTTTTCACAGAATCACTTTCTCTTAGTTGCTAGAAAGCAGAAAACTGAATGCCTCGCATCTCTCACATCAGAAGTCCTTGTGGGCACTCGCCACAGCTCCCACCCAAGTGCCTATACTATGGCTGGGTGGGAAACAGCCCTTTGAGGACTATGCCAAGCCACCAGGGAAAGGCTCAAAAAGATGCCTGAGTGTCATTAATGGCATAGACCTACCTAAAATGTGTGCTCCACAGCTGCCTGGCTCTGGAAGCAGTGAGCTCTCTCAGACAGCTGGCAGGTCTCTGGGCCTTTTCCTCCAACAGCTGCTGCCTCATGGGGCAGCATCTCCTGTCCACATGTGGTAACCCTGCCTGTGCCCAGAGACTCTACTCACCGTGGCAGAAGGGACATCTTGCAGCAGCCTCTACCTGAACAGGACAGCACTGGGCACACTGGGAGCCCACACTGCTCATGAGACCACTGCCAGCAGACATAAAGTCTTTGAAAATTTACCTCCTGGGTGGCTCCACACCCAAAGATGGGTCTCCTGGGCTCCCAGCTAATACATCTGCAAAAGTACAGTATATTGAGAGCGCAGGAGCTCTTTGGATTGGCTTTGCTAATGGTCACCACGCACGCAAGAAGTGAGCATCACCAAGCAGGCAGATCTCATCCAAAGACTACATGAACCCTGCAGATGTTGGTGTGGGTTTTCTGACGTCTGCCTCACCTGCACTGACGGTAATGGCCTCCATGAACTGGTCCCTCCAGGAATGTGTCCCTACAACCAAAGCCAAGTTTGTCTTCTTTATCAGCTTGTCCACGGTGCTCTGTTGTGGAAATAAAGATGCACGGCAATTAAACCATCTGCTAGCGGGCAAAGCTGGTCTTGCAGTCCTTTCCTGCACATCCAGCCACCTCCTCTTCTCAGTCCTGCTCTCCATGGCTGCTCTTCAGTGCCAGATGGCTTTCCCCTCCTGGAGGACCCCTAGGACAACTACTGACCTTGAACTCATAGGACTCCTCAATGATGACTTCTAGTTTGGGATGCTCGCCAAGTATCGGTTTGCCCATCTCTGCAATCCTCTTGGCCTCCTCCTCTTCAACCGTCAGCTTCCTCTCAGCCACCTCTGTGAAAGCAAGATCAACACCAAGCTGTAGACAGCAGCCCTGGAGCACCAGGGCACCATGGGGGCTTGTCTTCAGGGCCTGAGCACGGGCTTCTACAGCCCCTTCACAGCTTGCTAAGCTCACACAGCAATTTGGGGGCAGTGGTGGGGTGCTGGTCCACAGAAACAAAGGACCAAGATTTCTGGATATCATTTAGTCAGCAAGAACATACACAACATGGTTTTACATGGTCTTAACATTCAAAACCGAACGTTTCTTCAGCCTGCAAGGATACTCTTGGATGATATGCTCCCTCCCATCATCCTTACAGTGTTTCCTGGTTTGAATGAACAAGAGACAGGGTATTTTTATTCCCCTTTGACTGGAAAATCACTGTTGTTACCCTGTGTCACCCAGTGCTTAATCTATCACCCCAACACACGCAGTCACAACCACACATGCACACATGGATACGTTCCCAGTGTTCGGAAAAATGAACAGGAAGAAGTAAGTCAGGAAGTATGTGAGGTTTTTTTTTTTTTCCATATAACTGGATGTTTAGTTCCTGCTGCAGGAACCAGGACTCCAGGTCAGCAGCATGCTGAGATGACCCTGTGCTGGGCTCACCTTGCTGATGCCCCAGCAGACCCTGTGAAGTGCCCAGGGAAGTTCTGGTTGCCCGGATAGGAAGGGTCAATTCTACCATAGGAACGGTGCCCCGGCACTCTCCCTGGTCCCTGACTCAGGTCTCCTCTCCCATACACCCCCAAGTGCTGACGGCATGTGCTGATGGGCTCTCTGGAAAGCCTTGACATCTCAGGAAAGAATGTGGGTTTTCCTGTGCCTGAGTCGGGGTGAAGGAGCTGTAGCACAGGGCCTAGCTGAGGCTGGGAGCAGGAGCTGGAGCTCTGCAGAACCTGGTGAGGGCTATCACAAAGAGAATCTTGTTCTGGCTAAGCAGTGGGTCAGATGTCACCCAAGGTTTCCTGCAGAGCTTACAAATATCCTGGGTAATGCCTCAGATGTGATTAATCCCATGTGGGCTCCAGCAGATCTCATACTCCGCACCAAAAATCACATTGAAATTATAAAGTCCCAGTGAAATCTCATTATAAACTCTTGCCTTCTCTTCATCAAACCCAGCTAGCTTGATTGCAAAGACTGTAAGCCTTGCAAGACCTGCAGAGTTTATAAAATATATAATAACTCCCATGGCAGGTGACATTATTATAACCCATCACAGAAGCAGAAACAGCTGCATCCATCATTTGAAATCAATGATGTACAGTAAAATCATTACTGCCTAGCTCAAAGACAGTGTACTCTGGATTTGGGAATCCCCAGAATTTTACAAAAAAATGATGGAGACAGGGGTGCACAGCACCTGGAGAAGAAGAGGGGCAATCCAGGATGCCAGGGAATGGAGGGGCAACTGTAGGCAAAGACCAGCAGCAAAAGCACAGCCCAGCAGGGTTGCAAAGCCCAGACTTGGTGACACTACAGCCTTCTCTGGGAAGTACCTACAGCTGAAAAACTTTGGTCACAGCTGGCAGCATGGTCCCTTGGGCTCTCACTCACTGGCTGCAGAAAGCAAACATCTGGACTCAGAGGAGCTGCCCTGAAAATGGGGAATATTGGGGAGAATTTCCTCGGCTTAACAACTCCAGGAGAAACGGCGAAACGAAACCTCAGTCCCCACTTTAACTGATTTGACAGAAGCCTTTGGCATAGTAAGAAAACACAGAGCTTCATGCAGATATTAACTACCTAGGCAAGGCTGAGCTGCAGGCAGGTCTGTAAGCACAGGTAGTGCAGAGAGCCTTCTCCTCCCTGTAAGGAACGGTATCCAACACAGCCTGATTGCAGAATGCAGAGCCTTGCTCATGCTGGTTTACATACCTGTACAAGGTGGGACCACACAAGACCTGAAACCCTCCTCTGAGAAGGAAGGTCTCCTGTGTCTCTTCTCACTGTGCACCAGGTCCAAGGCTGCTGAGCAGCCTTTGTCCCTGGCCAGAGGCTGCTAGCAGGTGGCTTTGTCATCTCTGCGAGCCACTTGCAGATCATCTACTGATTTGATGATTGTGGCAGTCACCTGCCAGGCAGCTCTTAGAGTAAACCAAGTGACACATCCATGCTCAAGATTGGATAGATTGCTCTGGCATCCTGCGGGCTGGATGCAGCATGAGCATGGGACCAGGCAGTCCACCAAAGCGAAGGTGCTGGTGCTTAACACAGCACTGAAGGGCTGTGGGACTCGTGGTATTTCAGAGGGCACCTTGACAGTGGAAGAAGTGCCACCAGAGGCACCTTCAAGACCTAGGTAGGCCACTTGCGCTGAAGGTACAATCTGACCAGCGATGGACACCTGCAGCCTGCTGACAGCACATCCACCGAGTCATGAATAATGGAGGCCTTGCTGTCATCAGGCAGCTCCTCTGCAGTGAATAGGGTGAACTGGGGCGCAGAGAGAAGAAACATGGTTGTTCAAGAAGGCACATCAAGGATGTCCTATGGGGGCAGCTGATGAATACCACTGCCAGGCTAAGTCTTTCAATGCCAGCTGCAAGCAAACTGCAGGAGAACAGGCATAGGCAGCAGATCCAAATGGTTACCTAGCAGAAATGTTAATAGAGGAGGTGTGCAGATAGGGAAAAAAAAGGAGGTAATTCCTTCATGCCTCATTAAAGAACAGTCACATCTGTGAGTATGCAACAGGAAAGCAAAGCACTGACAGCCAACAAACTTCAAAGGTGCATCTGAAAACATTTAACACGCCATTGTATTTTCATTGAGCCTCTACCCTAACGTAGGAAACAAACACAGATTGAAAGTCACATGCCAATATTGTGCTGGATCTTGCTCAGTGCACTCATGCAAGTGACCCATAGGTGCCAAATACCAGGCTGCTGGCTGTCCTCTGAAGTTAAGGCACTGCCATTTGTGGCAGGAAGGACAAGTTAGGAGCCCAATTGACATTTATCTTGCCTGTACTTGCCACACACTTACGGAGCAGAGCAAAGCACATCCAAAGGGCAATACATAGCACCTACATGAGTTGGCCTTTTCTCTTCACCTTCCATTTAGAACAATTGAGCACTCTGTAGCAGAAATCAGTGCCAACTTCTGAATAACACCAGACCCCAACCTGAACCTGCTGGGTCTACCTGTTCCGATGGGATGCTGAGAACAGAGTTGAACCCTGTGTGTCCAGCCCCAACAGCCGAAAAGGAATAAACACTTGCAGCACCCCAGTGGCAGAACATGCTCCTGATGCTCCTGCCTTTCAGAGAAGCTCTTCAGCCATCAGCAGGGTAGACAAGCCTGCCTTTGGAGCCACGGGAAGCTGCTGGTCCCCCGCTCCTGCAGGGCTGGGGTCTTGGCGGTCTCCTCCAGGACACAGGGTCAGAGGATCAGCAAGGTGTGTTGCACATCATCCCAGTGCGGGAGCCTGCAAATAGGACTACCAAGGGCTGCGACAAATAAAACACAAGGGGTGGCACGGAGACACAGCTTCTTAATTTGGAAGGTCAAGTCTGTCAAGGTGAATGCTGCCAAGCTGTAGCTTAATTATTAACTAGCCTGATTTCTGTTTGTATCAGCATCAGTACCTACTTTTCAATGCGGATTGCACCCTGGACTCCGTACTGTCAACTCCAATTAAGCCTGATAAGGTCTGGCTATGCCCAGCAATAACAGGAGCTTGCCAGGACCTCCTGGGCTCCACCTCCTTCCTGGGAAGAGAGAAGGGTCCCCTAAACCCTGACTGTTTTTGCACATAGGTGTGTGCTACTCTCGGGTTAGAGAGGAGATGCTACAAACGAGGAGACAACAGGTCTGTTGAGATCAAAGACTGAGTGGGAGGAATGAGAACAAAGTCTGTTTTGTCCTTGCTGTAGCAACAGCCACAGCTGACACCCTGCTTGCAGGAAGCACAGAGACGTTTTTGGTTAAACCACTTTGTGCTCTCACTTATTCTGCCTCATTCAGTGTCAGTTTAGACCTTTAAAGGTAGAGCAGAGGAGGCGGGGGCAGCATCTTCTCATTATGGTCCTGCCACTGCCGTGGTCTGCAGTCGCAGGCATGTCCCTGCCATGCTCACTCCTCAGCTCTCTCAGCCCACACCAGAACGACTTATACTTGCAGGGCCATCCTGAGATCCATCTGCAGCTTTCAGACCTGCATGTCAGGACACTTCTCAGGCTCAAAATACTGTAAGCAGATCCCCTCCTCCTCTTATTTCTTCCACGGGAAAGGGGAGCACTGAGCAGCATCCCCACATCATGGGTTGCTCCTGGAGGGTACTACATGGATGCTTGCCTGGTTCTTCAGACTGGGAGCACCATGTGGGAACTGGACATTGCACTGCTTGTGGCCTCCTGGGCACATCAGAAATCACAGTTGCATAAAGCCCATTTCCATAGTATAGTCTAGTCACCACACCTTTTGAGCTGAAACAGGCAATGGGAAGACACCTATCACCTAGGCAATGCTGCAAGACTACCAAACAGCCACAGACCAACTTATATTCCTTGTTACTTGCTGAGTAAATTGGATTAAACCCAGCAACGTATTCATGAAAGATTGCTGTGAAGGCCATTTCACACCCCTCGAGCTATCTCATCTCCATCCATTTCTAGAACGGGCATGTATCTGCACGAAGGTCAGTCCTTCTGGGGACTGTGCTGCTAGGAGGAAATTAAAACGACAATTAAAATGGGATTTTTTTTGGTTGTTGTTGTTACAGCTCAATAAGATATAATCCTGGCTAAACAAAGTAAACAGTGGGCATGAATGAGTTCTCTCCAGCGCCCTGTCAAGCTGTCAGTCACAACTGGGGAAGACTGCTGGCTAAAAGACACTGGCTTTTGAGGTTAGCATATGGGTATGCCCTTTACTGAAATGCATGCATGAGCACCGGCAGCCTGGGCTGCTTTCTAAAAAGGGAGGAATCTGCTTACTTAGCCCCGCAAGCTATTTTTGAGGCATGATACATCCCGTATACATGGCCTCACATCCTTAACGCTAACTGGGAAATGCTGCACATTCATGAGAGGGAGGCTAAGGCACAGGACTGGGAACTGAGCATTTTTCCACTGCTGGCTCTGCCTTGAGATTGCTGTTGACACGACCATCCCCGACAGGCCAGTCAACTGGCGTCCCTGCTCCCCCATCTTTCCCCCTGCAAAGTGGACACAGGAGTCCTAATGCATAAATAAAGAAACATATTTAGAAATATTCTCTATGATCTGGGTGAATATGTGGTAATAAGGGTAAAGAATCACAGAATCACAGAATCACAGACTCACAGAATGTCAGGTGTTGGAAGGGACCTCAAAAGATCATCTAGTCCAGCCCCCCTGCCAAAGCAGGATCACCTACAGTAGGTCACACAGGACCCCGTCCAGGCGGGTTTTGAATGTCTCCAAGGAAGGAGACTCCACAACCTCCCTGGGCAGCCTGTGCCAGTGCTCTGCCATCTGCACAGAGAAAAAGCTTTTTCTAATATTTTTGTGGAACCTCCTATGATCCAGCTTGTATCCACTGCCCTTTGTCCTGCCATTGGACGTCGCTGAGAAGAGTCTGGCTCCGTCCTCCTGACACTCACCCTTTACCTAGTTATAAACATAAATGAGGTCACCCCCTCAGCCTTCTCTTCTCCAAGCTAAAGAGACCCAGCTCCTTCAGCCTTTCCTCATAAGGGAGATGTCCTACTCCCCTCATCATTTTTGTGGCTCTAAGAAGTGTCTACCATTTAGATAATTCCTCATCCCTTTAAAGGGAACCCGAGAACTTGCAAACAAAGGCTCTACTCAGGCTTTCAGTAAATTTTGCAAAGACTGGAAACATCACCAGAGCAGCTGATCCACTGCTGGCAATAGCAGGGACAACTGGAGTAGCTGCGTACTTTGGTATCAAGCACTTCCCTTTATAAAAAGCATAAGGAGAGATAATTGCCAGTGCCAAACCAAAAGGTTACGCATCAGAGGAGTTAAAAAACCCACACAATAGGTTTGACTCTCAAGTCACTCCACATCCACCCCAGGCTGCTGTGGGCCTCTGCAGCCCCAACAGCTGCCACTGGACACTTGGCCAAGCAAGGCTGTCAAAAACTTTGCACGGCCTTGCAAATCTGGCTCGGAGAGCCCAGCTGGAGGAAACAAATGCTGAGCTGAACCTGTGCCAAAGGCTCTCCCCTGCCCAGTTACTTTGCCTTGTGTTAAATTCACCATCCTGTTTCGCCAGGCAGAGTTCTGCAAGGCGGATTGGAGAAGACAGAGCCAGGATCTCCCTTTTATTCCCAGGGTAAGGGCTGATGGGATGAGAAAGGTATTTTTCCATTTGGGCTCACCCATCAGGGCACCCCAGGGCTTCTGCAAACAGTCATTTACATCCAACCAAATGGCTAACAAGAAAAATAATACAAATTCAAAAATCTGGTATCAGTGTTCAAAAGCTAACTACTTAAGTATTTCTATCAATTCACAGTGAGCAGGGGTCATGCCACAACCCCAGGCTGGGAGGAGAGCCAGGGTTCCCAGCAATCCCAGGGATGCAATCCCAGGGAAAAGGGCACTGCCCAAAAAAAGCTCTGTTAGCTGCTCTGGGAGGAAGGGGACAAGGAGTAGGAACCAAGAGCTTCCACTAAAACATTCAATAATGCATTTTTTGGGTTCCACTCCCCCCAAAGAATCCTGCACATCTGTGTAATCTATATCTAACATGGCAGAGACTAAATGAGGACATCACTTCTCTCCCCGCTCATGAGCCGTGATTGTCGCTGAGTGACACTCCAGCACGTGTCTCCATGTCGAGTAGAGCTCTGCTTGGCCGCTGGCTTGAAGGACACGGGGGGACTGAGGACCACCGGCTCAAACTGTGGGCCAAGCACACTCTGTAAGCACAGAGTGCACCCTAGGGCAGTTTGGCAAGGGGGGGACCCCAGGGACATCCCCCCCATTCTGGCTCCCAGACAGAGAGGAGGCTTTCCTCTATTAACTGGAAAGCAACTTTCCATAGCTGGTGACCAAGTTCTCCGATAATGGCTGCCAAAAACAATCAGGCTGGATCACAACAGAGGGAGGAAAGTTATGCTATTTTAATAGAAATTATTTGGTTCCCAGGGTTCTGATCAAATTAGGCAGCTACTGAATTAAAGCAATGAAATTACTGGGGAGGAGGCTGTGCTCAACTTATTTCCAGTCCTCCCGGACCTGAAGAAGTTACAAAGGAAAACCTTCAAACCGCTCCGAGGAGTTTTCCATAAACTCCCTAAGCTGATATTTGGGGGGCTGGGGACTTCTGCCTGACACTAGCAATTTCCCAATTAGCCCAATATCCGAAGGGCTCGGGCCATCCCCAGCACAGCAGATTTGGCATTCTGCAGAAAGGAGCAGAGACCGAAGCTCACACAGCAGATGCTCCTCCTTTGATTTGCAGCACGGCTCAGGCATGATGCACGCTTTGGTTTTCAGCTCTGCTTGCAAATCTGTCAGGCTCCAGCTCCTCTTTGCACCCTGCGTGCACACCCTTATCTTTTGACAAATGTTTCTTTAGTGCAAATTCAACTGTAATCATAGCTAGGATTGAAGGAATAAGAAAAATACAGGCGGTGTACATCGCACTGCAGAGGGATCAAAAGAGACCAGCGTAACACGGATTTCCAGTGAGGAAGAGGGGGTGGGGGGGGCTCAGTATTAATATGCATAAAATCCTGCCAGAGGAAGAAGAGATGAAGAGTATAGAGCCAGATCTGAGGGTGAGGAGGGAAACGATGCTGGTGCTTATCATGCCCTGGCAGTGCCACCCTGAGGCTGAGGGCACCCCCAGGAACCCCCAGAAGAGGAGGTGAAGAACACCCAAGTGCCTGCACTGAGGGAGTCTCGTGCAGCCAGATCCTGCACAGCAAGGGGACACTGGAGTAGCCCTGCACCCTCTCCCACCCAGGGTAATGCCATCCCATGGCCCAGGAAACACCATTTCATGGCCCAGGAGTGCCGCCCTGCCCTGCAGAAAAGCCCAGTGCTCCCCGGTGCATCACCACAATCCACGCTCCAGAGATGCTCAAAGAGAGCGTCACATCACAGCCCTGGACCAGTCAGAGCTGCATGTTCTGCTTTGCAACTCTGGCTGGATCATTTTGCAAAATCCCAGGGAAAAATCTGGAATATGAGGAAGGCTCTTAGATGTCAATCAATCACAGTCATGTTCTGAACGCATTGCTCTTAACTATCTCCTGCTGGATATAGACACTGTGAGCTGGGCTTGTCTGCAACATAGCAAAAACAAATGCAGGGGTGCTGACCAAAGGGGATGAAAACAGAGCCAGAGCAGGCAGAGGAAAGGAGGAAAAGCACTTACCTTGGGTGAGCAGCAGGGCTGTGGGGAAAGAAAGACAGGGAGAGAGAAGAAAAGAGGGAAAAAGTTAATACCAAAGGGGGAATAGCTGTTTTGCAGATATCGGCTGTCAGTGAGCGATGCACGTGGCGCAAGGCAGCATGCGAGCTCACCAGGGTCACATGCTGGGCAGCAGACTCTGAGGCAGAGAGATGGAGAGGATGCTGGCAAGCACCGGGGTGATGGCTTCCCAAAGTCACGCACCCTCAAGCAAAGGCAGAGGGGTGGGATGCAGGTGGGAAGTAGCGAGGAGGGAAAGGGAAAAGGGATGGGGGAGTGCCGGTAAACCCGTGGGTGGCCAAGAAGAGAAGGTGGCCACGGGTGATGGGCAGCTCACTGAGAAGAGCATTGTCAGAAGGAGGTGTTGATAAAATGGGTGCTGGCCTCCGGTGTGAAACAAGACAGGGGGTAACAAGGCCCTGTGCCATCCCCAGGATGCCCTGGCTCGCCTACACCTATCCCACCCCCCATAGCTACCACTCCCAGGGGGTCAGGCAACTCCTGGCTCTCCCCTACCTTGATTTTCCCACAGTTGTTACAAAGAAAGATCTGGCTGGATCCCTTCTAGGTGTTACTTGCACATATAGCCACAGCCTGCATCCAATTTTCAAACTGACTACAAGAGAGTCCATACAGAAAAAAAACCCCAAATCCTCTTTCACAGTGGCCAAGCACCAGCTCTGCACCTTAGCTTTGACTTCCACCTGTCCTTCAAACAGCAAACCAGTTCCCAAAATTTGGTTGCATGTGATGACAGCATTGGAATTACTAAAACTTATTATCATCCACTTTTAGTCTCAGAAGCCTAAAACTCAGTACAGAGACTGAGTCAGTATCAACAGCCCCATTTGACAGATGGTGAAGCAAGCAAAGAGAGGCTAAAGGGAACATACTTTGCAAACACAGAAGTGGGCTCAAGTCCAAAAGTGTTAATTTACTCAAACTTGCTGGTTTCAGGCCTCTGAAAAGCAGGCACTTTCATACAGGTGCTCCTAAATGTATCTGTGCTGTTTGAAAGTGATTTCCCAAGTGATTCGTTAAAAGGTCATCCAGTGCAGAGCTGGGGAAAGTAATCCTGAGTCCATGGCTGCCAGTCACGTCCCCGATGTCAGGGAGCATCCACGGGCACCACTTTCCCAACAGCCTGTGCAAAGGCATCGTTCCAGTCAAGGCCTTCATCCACCTATCCATCTCCCCAGCCTGGAACACTATGGGCACTCCAGACGATCTCCCTTGTCCGTGTGGGCAGGCAGAGGTACAGTGAAATTGGAAGGGGCAATGAAGAGGCTCCTTGCTGAGCACCTGCATCTTTCAGGCTCTATTCCTTCTGAGAGTCAAATCTTTTTTTGGGGATCCATTTGTGAATATGTTCTGCAGCACATTCAGCGTCAAAGAGCCACAAGAAGCAATGGGATGTTTGCTCTGCCCACACCACATCTTGTCCTCCACACAGCTCTGCCCGGAAATCTTCAATACAAGGCTTTGTCACTGTCCCTGGCAGCATGAATCTTGAGTCTCCTTGTAGCTCCATCCTGCTGCAGCTCCATGCTACCCTCTGGCCTCCTTACTATTCCACGGTCTTCTGGCTCTCCAGAAATTTAATTTGCCTTTTGCAATTACAAGCATTATTACAATGGGTCGATTCAGTGTTCAAATTTAATATAATGAAATATTACTGGGCCTCTAAGCTGCTGTGGTTATTAAAAAAGAAATCATTGGTTCCTCATGTTTTTTAAAATTGTTATTCCAGTGCTCTGGGATTTGAGTTCATTTTTTTCCCCATTTGCTTTTGAGTCTCCAGAAGAACTATTTTTCTCCCTTTCACTTACGACATGATACATGAATATTTGAAGAAGCCTATAAAGCTATGAATGAAACATCAAGAATACAGCACACAGAAAGCCAAGGGATTATTTTATCTTTATATTTCTGAGTGAATGCTGTGCATGGAAGCAAGAAAATGATTTCACGGACCAAAGCTTCCTTCCTGCACACGCATCTGCTAATGTGCCCTTAGCCCTGACCTGTAATGTTTCCTGACAGTCCATCTGGGGATGCTGTACCTGTACCAGCCACGCTGATGGCCCCCATGCTGCTCCCTTCCCACAAGCCTCCCCCTGCTGCCCCCAGCCCAGGCTGCCTCCCTTTGGCCCTCCCCAGGGTACCTCTCAACGCTCCGGCACTCCTGCTCCGCGCATCGCGCTCCTCGTGCGGCCAAGCCAGGCCACCTCGCTGCTGTTGGCATCTCAGGTAGTCTCAGAGGCTTGACACAAGTATTCTTACAGGGAACTGCTAAAATTAGCTCCGCAGTCAAATCCGAAATAGCAGTCCCAATCACCCCCAACCTAACCCTTGCATGGCATGAATGCAGACAAACACACGTGCTCGCAGATGAGGTAGGTGATGCTGACTCTTTCTCAGGAGACCCAAAGCCTTCAGCTCTGCATCCCAGTTCCTCTTTTTACTGGGATTTCTCTGCTCTGCAGGTCTGTTTTTTACAAGGCAAAATCAAAATTGTGCACGTGAACTCTGCTTCCCCTGCTGCCCCTCAAACCGGACAATTTAGACCTGAATTTAGCTGCCAAAAAGCTATTTACTAATAAATTATTTCATCTGCATGTTTTCATTGTACTTTTAGGTCAAAATCCTGCTGTGAAATGTGTATTGATCTGGGTTACAGATCAGGAATTCAATTCCCTTCTGCTTTACCTCTACCAAAGCCAAAGAAGTTTAAACCAAGAAGAATCAGGCTTGGGATTGGAGCAGAGCAGCAACTGGGCAATCCTGCAGTTTGCAGCAACTCAGTGTGCTAAATATATGTCCCAGCCTTTTTCTAAGCAGCAAAATACCTTTTTCTACTGTTTACCTCGCAGAGAGATTTGACCACACTGCGTGCTTTATTCTTGGGCTCATTCTTCATTAACATAAATCTTTTCTAATCAACATCCCTAAAGACTTCTGGAAGCCACTGTGTAGGTAAGAGAATCCTTGTTAAAGGCCCAGGATTTAGAGAGTGAGCTGAAATCAGGGAGAGGAGGGTGGATTTTGAGGAGATCCTCAGTCACACAGGAAGCCAAAGGCAAGGAGGACATGCTGCCCACACCCTGACGTGCACACAGAAGAGCTCAGTGACCAAGCAAACCACAGGTTCAGCTCCTCAAACGGAGGTAAGGACTCCTCATCTTCTACACACAACTGTCCACAGGTTCTGCTGCCACCAAAGTGAGCAAACTGTTTCCCTAACAGACTGTGAAGAGCTATAAACACAGGTTTTTTGGTGTTTTTTTTTACAGGCTGAACAAGGCAGAGATTTTGCAGCATTAACCTGAATGCTGTTATTACTGAAGTCAATAGCAAAGCTCTTGCAGACTCCAAGACACTCCTCTCCATCAGGAGAATCAGCAGTGTTCAGCTTAATTGCATGGCTGCAAGCAGATTATTAAACCTTCGGGGAAGAGGTAACAGCAATCTAACGTTTCTTTGCTATTCTCATCAGCAGCTGATGGAAGAAGGAGTTTCTCAGCATCTGCCGACACTTCAGAAAACTGCAGCACACATGCTCATGTATTGATGTAGCTTATCTTATCCAGGCACAGACCTTTGTATTGAGTCACATAATTCCATCAATGTTTTGATATAGAGAACTTGCTGGCTCAATCCAAGCAAGGAATCCTTCTTCCTTCACAGTTGAATCTTTACTCCGTGACTCCTAGCCACATCCTCCCTCCAGGAGGGAGGCTTTCCCATCAGGGGTGCTGACACTTGATTAAAAGGAAATATGTTATGAGATTTGTCCACCCCAGTTGGCTCTCTGCTGGGAGGGCTGAAAGGACTTCAGACAAAATCTTCCCAAGCCAGGTCACGCCAGCAAGCTGTTTATTAGTGCTTGCCAGCCATCTGTGCTCCTGTTTCCAGCAAAGTTGTACCTTGTGAGAGACATGCTTTCTGAAGCAAAATTTTGCATGAAGGATGTTGGTTCCTTTTACAAAGTGTAACTCAAGACTCAGCCTTCACACATCAGCCCCACGGTGGAATCTTCCACCACTGTGCCACAAGCTGAATTCTCATGAGCAGACTCCCAATTATCCTCATGAAACATAATTTTCCAAATGCTACTTTCACCATTGTCTGTGATCAAGTGAAATCTTCCAAAGTAGCCTCACTTGCCAACGCTAAGGTTAACCACAATTTAAGCAGAAGATCGAACTTATCCAAGTTTTTCCCCTGTAATTCAGGACTGCAGAAAAAGCGTGAAAGCTGTTGTGTGAAGAAAGTATTTCTCCAAAATCCTGCTGGGCTGACAGCAGCGCAAAATGCTTGTTCCAAGTTGCAAGCTGCCGCAATACCAGAGCTGCCACAAGAGCAAGAGTCAAACCAACAGACAGCAGCTTGTCATAAAGGAAAAGACTTGTTTCACTGTAGGAACACTTTTAAAAGGTGCTGAAAAAAGGATGGTCAGAAAGGTGGCTGCAGGGAGGCTGGGAGGTTTGAGAGCCCTGCAGCGCTCTGTAGATGGGGATTCAGTTTACATGACCACACATACGGAGTAAAGGTGAGACAAGAAGGATTAACTTTTTAGAAATGGAGAAGATAAAAATAAATCAGGAAACCTGTGATACTGCCAGAAGGATAGAGAAAAGCAACATTTACTATCTTTGCCAAGTAAAGAATGTGAGTTCTCTGATTTCTTTGTTTTTTTTTTCTTTTTACTCATTCATTTTGATACAATGAGTTTGCAGCAAGCACCATCTTTGCCAGTTCTCTTTACATCCAGTATGCCACTACTGAGTCAGCATCAGTCTTCATCAGAGACCAAGCTGGCAAGATACCCATCTCAGGTCTATTCTCACCCTTTTGAATTATTGGGGCACATCAACAAAAAGAGCTGTTAAAGTGTAACTTGATGGGATTTGTTTGGATGATCGGAAAGGCTTTGAAAATCTCCAGCTGCAGAAAGCAATTTGCGGGAGAGTAAGCAAGCTGCAAGACAAAGTTTGGTACGCTAGTGCGGCATTTATGTAACGAGAGTAGGTGGTCGGCTCTCCTTATAGCAAGGGTTAACAACTGAGTGCCCCAAGGCTCAAAGCAGCACTGATGTAACTGGGGCTGAACAGTGAGGAGTAGCATCTGCAGATGCTGCAATATGTTTCAGTCAAAAGGCTGTATCAGTGGCTGTCACATGTTGTGCAAGCCCTGAGCAACCTGAGAACAGGAATCCATGTTTGGGCCACCAGAGATGTTTTTTCCTCTGGCAAGGTGCTAGCAGGTGCAAACAACAAGAGTAATGGGATGAATTTATCAGCCCTCCTGAAGATACATCCCTGTGCCCCACAGCTCTGATCAGGGCCAAGGAGATGTTCCCTTGACTGGATGTGATGGCCTCGTATTGTCACATGTATGGGAAAGCACAGCCAGTAACGCCAATCCACCGTACGGTAGGAAAGCCCGCTCCCACCTGCTCTCCTTCTCCACCACGTATCTATCAGAAGCCACTGCCACCACAGCCTAGAGCAGTGTGGGTACCTTCAGGGACAGCACACTGGATTTGAACAGCATGGGCGTCCGAAACAAGTTCTGCATCCCAAAATAAACCGTCTGAACTCTGCCTTGAGCTGGTTTGAGAAGCACACATATACCCATCCCTACCGTCAGCTCTGTCTTGCTTTGAGGGCATCATATTTCATCACTGCTACCGAGCTTGTGTCCTTAAGGTAAGCTAGCAGCTACCCTCTGCATGGGGAGGTCCTGAGGCAAGCGGAGGCCCTTGGCCCGAAGAGGCTCTTCATCAAAAGCAACCTGGTCTGAAGCTCCCAGAAGAAGCTGAGGCTGTGCTTTGCCCGTGTGAGTTGCGTGGGGGCCCATCCATCACCGGCAGGTCCCAGTTAGGTGGCACTAGCTTGGGATTTTCCCCCCATCTGTGGCGACAGGAGTACACATGCAGGAGGCACCGTGAGCATCCCTTCTTGAGGCTGTTTGGCAGGTCACGGGCTGCCTCTTCCCCACTGGGAGCTGGCCCTGTGGAGCTGCTGGAGACAGCATCTGCTGTCTGTCATTCCCAATGCCTTGCACGGAGAAAGCCTCACGCAGCTCCTTTTTCTTCAACCCAGGCACAAGGTAGGATTGTCGGAGGACACGCCAGGGCGTGCAGCGCTGTGGAGCTGCGGATCTTTCCAGATGCCCTGGAATTAGTGTAGCGACTGTGCCACCTTGTGCCAGCAACATTTACAAATGCATTTTAATCTCCTGCCCCTTTGATTGTAAAACCACGATGCTCTCACTCTGACTTTTCTCTAACGAGGCCAACAAGGGCTCCTCGTCTCCTCCTCGACATGGTCCTTGAGTTCCTCCAGGAAAAGATGGTTGTCCGAGGGTGCATCCTTGTCTCTGGTGAGGGATGCGGCTGGCTTGCCGGCTCTGCAGATTGTTTTATCCAGCTCTGATCTCCCTTCTGCCCGCTGAAAATTAGACATTCCCACTGACTCCGTCTGACACTGGTGTAAATGAGAAACACACACAGAGCACAGCAAACCGGCATGGCCATCCTAATGGCCACAAGGACATTTTACAACTGAACCACCTTAGGGGCTATCTAGACTTTTTTCAGCTATGTGGTTTTATTCAGCCATATGCGAAGTGGCTTACACAAGGGTAAAAGAAATGCAGGACTTCACCAAAACAGCCAGATCCTGGCTCTGCATCCTGAAACTCATTGGTTTGGAAAAGGATGCAGAGCTCGCAGAGAGCAGCCAACTGAGCAGAAACTTCAGTGTGATGCCCCAACATACCAAGTGCATAAGCAGGAACAAGGCAGATGCAGGGGATTTTCCTCCCGTACCTGCTGAGATCACGGTGGTAGCCCCAGGGACAGGGAAGAGAATATGCAGAAAGAAGACCCCGGGGTCATTCTGAGGCTGAAGACTTTGATCTAGGGCTGAACACTTTGCTGGCACCGATTCAAAGTGCTTAATCTCCTCAAAGAAGAAATCTGAACATAAGATAGGTACATACACAGAAGCCATGGCACGCTATATAGTTCTTTCATGTGACAGAGAAAAGTAGGAAAATAGCTAGTGTTCTTATATAACCAGTAGGAAGATACAAGCTGACACCAGACTTTTGCCTAGAAGCTGTGCACGCATCTTTACCCTGGAGGGCAATTAACTGCTGGGACACAGACCCATTGGATATTGCAGGTTGGTCACTGCTTCTGCTCAAGCTGGACTCTGGTGAACCCTGAGAGCCTGTGCTCAACATCCAGTGAAACCTAATGTCCCTCATGGCTCATGGGCTGCAGGAGGTCATCTAACAGCATTAAACTATGAATTGTTTTCAGGTTTACATTTTACATGGGAGCAGAAACAAGCCCATGGGCACACACGTCTGTCTCTACTCTGTATCAGCCATCCAGAAGGTGAATTTGAATTCCCTTTTGTAAAGTGCTTCTGCTCAAAGCTTGGCCTTTCTGGGCCACCCCGAAGCTGGTGAGACCAATGGCAAAACTCACTCAGTGAGAAAGAGGTCAGATACGTAGAGGTCAAGGACAAAGATATAGGTAGGTAAGGCACAATTGTAAGTCAGAGCTTATTCCCACTGTAATCCTGCCCAGCTGGGAGATCCTGGGTCTCCTTGCTGATAAAACAGGACCTCAGTAGAGCTCTACACCTTCTGCATGACAGACTGCAACTGTTAGCAACACATTAAGGGTGTTTTCAGATGAAAGACATGGAGAACCATTAAAAAAAAAAATCAAAATGAGATACCTTGCACCTTCCCTCTTCTCCCATAGGATTTTCACTGCACCTCATTGGGACCCAAGAGCACCAAGGCAATGTCACCGGCAGGCAACAACAGAGGGAAGGACAGGGGGGTGTACGGGCGGAGCCAAAGGGGCAGCCATGCATTGCCCTTCTCTTGCCTTTCACTTCCCCTGAGATCCTGGCAAAGGAGCAGGAGAGGGGAGAACAGCAAAAGTGTGCTCAGAACAAAACAAAACAGACTGAGACAAGGAAACCCAGTCAAAATAATACAGCCTCCAAGGCTCAAGCATTGCACAAAAGGAGGATCAGAAGTAAGCTGGGCTCTAAAAGGCAGAGATGACAGGGTGAGAGTGAGAATACAGGAGGGCAGAGAGTAAAAGTTGATCCATCTACAGGAGGAGGTGAAAAGGAGGGAGAGGAAGGAGGAGAAAGAGGGTTACATATTCTGGATTTGGGGTTTGGAGACTTGATTCTGCTGGGGTTTTTTTTTTTCTTTTTTTCATTTTTTTTTTCATAAAGGATCTCACACCTGATATTCCTCGTTCCATCCATTTCGGTTCACCAAGGGCAATGAAGAAATTCTCCTGCCTTTCGTATTCCTCCTCATCTACTATCTTAACCCTTACGGTCTTCCTGTAGGGACAACAAGAGAGACAACTGTGTACAGCGGGTCGGCTGGCTGGAGGAGAGGTGGCAGCAGCGGCGGCGGCAGAGGTGGGGGGGTCCCGGCACGCAGCCCCTTCCCCGCCAGGACGGTGCAGGTCAGCCTGCCTGCGGACACGGGGCATCCATCACAGCTGCTCTTTGGGGAGCGGGAAGGTGTTAGAGGGGGAGAGGGAGCTGGTAAGGGAGTGAGGAGGGAGGGAAAGGAGGAGGACCTTGCTGATGGTTAGTGGAAGGCGACTTCTGCAGCGCATCTTTTTCAGTGTCACATGGTAATAGAAAGGGTATCAGCAGCCTGGAAATCACTGGGGACCACACTGGAGTACCCACTGCTAGAAGATCAATTGCTTCTGCTACCCTCACAATCAATAATATATCTACAGGGACTCTGAGCTGGGAGCCTGAGGAGAAAAGAGAGAGATGGGCACTCACAGATGTGTTCTCTGATGGGTTGAGGTGGGTCTCTGCCAGCAGGCAAAGGAGGCTGATAGTTCTAATTCCCATTTTTAAAATGGCACATCTTCCTGCTTTTCTCCTCAATAGTGTCTATCTTTTCTCCCTGATCTGTTCTCTTCGAGCAAGAATGCAGCTTTCCTTGGGAGCTAAGAGCTTTCCTGGGACCTCAGGACAGACACAACAGGACTGAAATGCCTCTGAAGCTCAAATGGAAATACCGTGGGGTGCTGGAGCAGGGCTGGCCCCTTGTCCCTGCTGCCAGCTTGCCTGGCTCCCTCCAGCACCCCTGCACTGCACACAGCTGCCATGAGCCCCCAGAGGAACCAAAGCAAAGCATCAGAGCTCCTCCCTGCTCTCATCTCCCGCTCCCAGGGCTGCTGCACAGCAACGGAGCCTGTGCCGAGTCCTTCTCAAAAGCTATAGGAGCTGCTTCTCTGCCAGGCCGTGACTCCTGACTTTTTCTAACAGAGGTCTGACTAGGACACCCCGTAGGATCAGGGCTGACCAATGATCTCCTGGGATGCTGGATGTGTTTCTAGCCAGCATCTTCCTGTTGATGCTACAAAATTTGCTTGGACCCTGCAGTGCGGATGGCAGAAGGTCCCTCTCAAGCTGCTGCAGAAAGATGGACGAGAAGGACTGCTCTCCATCAGCAGGAGATGCCTCTCCTCAGTCCCAGCATCACTCCCCACCCCACCGGTACCATGTGACACGGTGTGTGCGCACAGCAGTGTTTAGGGCAGAGCGGCTGGAGGCAGAGAGATATCAGAAGAAGAGGAGGAGGAGAAAAGGAGGAAGGAGATGGAAGAGAAGAGGAAAGAAGAACGTTAATGTTAGTCTGCAGGGCCAGTACTACACCTTTCTGTAAACTCATATCCACCATGCGGGGGCTCATCAGCTCAATGAAGAAATTCTTGGTTTTTTCATACTCCTCATCATCAATTACCTTGATGTGAACTGTTTTGCTGTGGACGGAAAAATAATAAGGGTCATACAGGGGAGAAGGGAACAGAGAAGCAAAGGTGGAGGCAGGAAGGAGTTGAATGGGGACATTAGAGAGTCAAAGTTTTCTCACCCACTGAACAAGCTCAACGTGGCCCTCGAGAAAGGCTAAAGCCCCACTCCTACAAGTGACGCTGGACAATTTTCTGTTTAACCCAAAGGCACAATGGCAGGCAAAGCACAGTTAGACAAAATTACTTCTGACCCCCCAGCAAAAGGGCGAGAGTCTCTGGAGCTGCCAGCACGGTGGCTCATGGCTCAGCGTGTAGGCACTGGAGTCTGGCCAGCAGAAAAATCAGCTTCCCTCACCTTGACACCCACCCTGCACACACACACCCTCACACACACACAAGCCCCTGCAAACCTCCAGCTCTGACAGCATCCATGAGAGAGAGGGAAATTCCCATTCCCTGTGCTGTTTTGGTCTTGGTTCCAAACCCTGTTTTCCAAATGATGGTATATGGGACAGGAGCAAGAGTTTGAATAACCTCTGCTATATCCATCAGTGCAATAATATGCAAGAAAAAGCACCTCTAATTCTTCCTCAGCAAAATCAGCTTTATTTTTGCCAGTGTTCACTCTACCCACATCCTACGCTAATGCCAACAAACCTCCTTTTCCTTCTCTAGACCCTTTCGATCCCCACTAATGCAGCCTGAAGGATGTAGGATTTCAAATGAAACATCTCTGGTGTAAATGCTGGTGCTCTGCTAAGACTTCATCATGATGATTTTGTTGCATTTTCATTGGAGAAGTTGACTGAATTTGGCTTTTGAACCAGATGTTGCCTGGACTCCTGATACTTTGCAAAGCTTGATCAATCTGCTGAGCTAAACCTACAGCTGATTCGCAGCTCTGATCTTTTCCTTGCTCATACACTACAAAACAGAAGGTGGGATTTTCAAAAGCAGCCAGTGCTTCCCAAACGTGGGTTGCTTTTTAAAATCCTACTTATAATTACCATGGCTTATGGCTTTTCCATTCTAGGAGCTCCAAATTATTCAGTAGTGCTTGTCTGCAAAAATTTGAAAAAAATCCCAAACCCACAGACCCTGTTTCCCCAGGGCCAGCTTAGCTATTGCAACAAAGCTATTCTAAGGCTTTATGCAATGAATATTATGCATGAACATCATTTGAGTTTGCTTTAAAATAGCAACTTTCTTTTGTCTCCTTCTTGCTTTCCTTCTTCCTCTTCTTCTTTTTTTTTCTTTTTGTTTTTAATAAGGTGGCTCTCCTGTCCTCACAAATGATGTAAGTATGCAGTGGAGTGGAGGAGAAATGCTCGTTTAATGAGGACCCATGCCCCACAGATGATCTCCCGGCTGCACGCAGAGTGTAAGGAAAGCCTGATTGTAGGTGAGCACCTCATCTGCACGATGAACACTAAAAGCTGTGGACTGGAGGAATACTGACTCACAATGTGCATGTTTTGTTAAGTACAGATTGCTCTATACAGCCTACTAAGTAGTCCCACAGTGGTGAGATTTTCTTAGTCTTTTTTTCAATGTTAAAAAAAAAAGTTGAGAAAAAAATCATGGTGGGGATCTAGAGAGTACTGCAGGGTAAAATGTTGGCTTTGCAAAAGTAAGTCCCCTTGGGTCAGGAAACTAGACCAGCAAACCCTCCGGACTCCTAGACCAGCTCAGTTCTGCTGCAAACTGGACTGTTACCACACATTCAAGGTGGGAATCTGAATCTGGTGACCAATCCAGTTACCATTGGTTTCCTCCTTTGCTATGAGCCGTAGGGAGAAAGGAAACTTCTACCAGGCTCTGGAACACTAGGTGAGGGGCAGAAAGTCCCCAGACCAAAGTCACAGGTGCCCTACACAGACAAAAGTGGGTCCTTGCACACATCACCCAATCTGACCGAATCCCAGAAGAAGAGGAGGTGCCTGATTGCTGAGAGGTGGCCAGTGACCAGCTCTACCTCACCGTGACAGCTTTGGAGACCCAGAGCAGGAGCACAGAGGTGGGGGTTGTCTGGCAGGGAGATCCTATGACCACCAGTGGTGGGGTAGGATGAAAGGCTCCAGCCAAACCACAGCCACTGCCCACTCTTGCTCCAGAGTCAGCCCCTTGCCAGACCTTCCCCTGTGCAAGGAGAAAAGGAGCCTGGCAGAGGTTTGCCAAGGACTGTGCATTCACAGAAGGAGGTGGGACCACGTAACAGGGAGTGGCTAACCTTTTTCTGGGATTTGGTGGTGGCATCCCCACTCCTGGGTCTCTCTGCAGCCTGTAAGGATGGGGATGTGGGACTGGGCTTACTTCCCACAGCTTCTCTCACAGCTTGGCTGGCTGCTCTGGTGACTGTCACAGCAGAAAGGTTGGCGCTGATGGAGGGTGGTTGTTTGGCTCATCAGGTCACCCCTCCCAGCCCACCATGGCTGGTAGGGACTGCCCTTTCCAGCTCTGCAGCTTCCCTGGCTACTGTGAGCATCTCGCTTCTCTCCAGGGCTATGAAAGCAACCATAACTACAGCTGCATTCTGAGCTGTCATAAATCATCTGGAGGCCAAAACACAGATTGCTCCTGCACAATCTCATCTCTCACCTGCAGCCACACTGAGAGCTACCTCCTCGGAAGGCATGAGAGGAGCAGAGGAGATGGATGGGGAGAAAGCTGGAGCGTAACACCGCCCCAGGAAGACATCACGTTAACGTGAGAGATGTGACAGGATGACACCGAGAGGCAGAGAGTGCGCGGGAGCAAGCGGCTTTGGAACATTTTGCTGCAAGAACATCCTGACAGCTTCTTGAAATGAATGAAAGCAGGGGCAGGCCCAAGAGGGGTTGTCAGCACAGCAGCCCTGATGGGCATGTTTATCGATGGGAAGGGAGGGATCTGAAGCCCACCTTGCTCAGCTGTGTGGCTTTTCTTCCCCAGCCTCTTGGTCACTCTGTATTAGGGAAAAGAAGGAACCTTTCTAGCCTTCCCCTTTCTCTCCGACATCTTGATTGTGGCCAAGGCATACCTGAGACAGCTTGACAATGGAGAACGTAGGCCATCCAAAAATCTCTCCTGGTAGCGAGGAGTCACTGTGCAAACCACAAAGCCTCACCACCATCACCAAGCCATGGCATACTCCCAGTTCAACCCCTACATGCATACGTTGAGAGAAGAAGCTCTTGAATTCAGGCCTCAGTGGTGTTTTCAGCAGACTGGGCAATGATTTGGGCTTGGGCTGTGACACACAAGGCAAGCTGAGAGCCAGCGTTCCTGGGGAATGCCTGGCCTTGCAGAAGTCAGGGCAGCTGCTCACTTGCTTCTTTTTCTCTGGGGTCATTGCAAGCTGCCACCAACAACCCTCAGATGATGGTCGTTCCAGCTCTCCTTTCAACATGCACTTAAAACAACCAATGGATTGAAAAGTTAGGGATGGCAAAGCTCCTCTGGGGAGCAACATTAAGTATGAGATTTCCCTGAGTAAGCAACAGAAGATGAAATGAATAGACATCGATCTTCTCCTAAAGGACTGTGCACATGATGTTGCTAAATTCCCCATCTGGGAAGTACAAAGGATAATCTATAAAATCATCTTATTTGACAACATGTCCACTTCCAACACATAAGGCAACAACTGGATGGTTATTTGATTAATGTGCTAGAAAATATTGAGTATCTCTCTGTGAGGAGGCTCTCATTTGCAGGAATTATTGCCGAGGAGGTTAAGAGGATACGTCTGCATGACTTTGGAATGTGAAATAAGGCTCAGCTCTAAAAACAGCGTAAGTCAGGAGATGTCACATAGTGTATACCATAGAAACAGGCAGGGCTGTGCAAGGGCACAATTTACAGTCCCTGGCGGGATGCTGTTAAGCCAGGATGGAAAGCAGCCAGGACAGCAACGTAAACATCCCTAGGACAGTGAGAAGTACCAGGAGATATGTAGTAACTCATTAATGTGAATCATTAGTGCATACACCTTGGGTCAAATCACATCATTCTTGTCACATCTTGATATACCCGAATCCTCACCTGGTTTGCTGTTGGGGCAGGTTTCTGCAGCATGAAGTTCAAAAGGCATGGTACCAGTCTGAGTCTTCCCCTGAGCTCTGCACTGGGCTGGAGTTTCAACATGGAACTATAGATAGGACCTATTCATTCTGCTAGAAGATCTCACTGAGAAGTCCTGCTGCAGAAGTGCTGATTAGGTAATGTGTTAACATCTGAAGCAAACCAGAGGGGATTAAATAAGGTGATGCATAGTGGGGAGCTGCCTTTGCCCAGCTCACTGGAAGATGAATATTTAACAGAGCAATGTCACAGCACTGGCAGGCAAGATGAAGAAGCCAGCAAAAAAAGCCCTAATATGATGCACATGGTCACATGGAGTTGCACATCAAGTGACCCAGAATGGGACAACCTGATCCATTTTGAAGCAAAGGATTGTGCTGTCACATAGCGCAGACAAAGGCAGGAGGTGTTTGGGGGGCAGAATTGTTAGATTCCAGAGTAGATTCACTAAACTCACCAAGGAGTTGCTGAGGGATCTTAATTTCAACAGGAAATCCTTGTAATTTAGGAACCTGACCAAGATAGACTGGCTGCACATTGGGCTTAAGCTCATGCAAGATATTTTTTCACCCATGAGGGTTACAGAGGAGAGGAACTGGCTTTGAAGCATCCAGGTGCAGCCACTGGTGATGGTCACAGTTTGTGCTAGCAGCCAGGTCAAAACTGAAGGTGCCTCTAAGGTCAGAGCAGACGCTGGTACCAATTACCTAAGCAGATGTCAACAGGATAGATGAACTGTCAGGATAGAATTTCAAGCAGATCACTGATGTGCAAGTTGCTGATGTACGAGTTACAGAAGAACTGGTGCTAGTACAGAAGCTGGAGACAAGCCATTGTGGGCCAATTTCCAGGGACTGGCTGTGTCATTCATGAGGACCTTGGAAGAGCAGCTCTGCAAAAGTCATCCTGCTTTTTGTAGCAAATACATGGAGAACAGCCCAAACAGCTTCACTACCAGACCAGTCGGCTGTAAAGTATCACAGACAAAATCACCACCCAGAAATTGGACTTTTTTTTCCACTTTTCACAGAATCACAGAATGTCAGGGGTTGGTAGGGACTTCTAGAGATCATCTAGGCCAGCCCCCCTGCCAGAGCAGGATCACCTACAGTAGGTCACACAGGAATGCATCCAGGCGGGTTTTGAATGTCTCCAAAGAAGTTGGCCTATGAGATAACCAGATGATAACTAATTATTATCTTATCATTAAAATAGGGTTCTCTGCAGTGCTAATCACTATATGACCTATGTGTTTCTCCTGGCAAGCCCAAAGACATCCAAGCAAGTCATTTGATACACATGTGCTTCAGTTTCTATATCTATGCAGTGGCTGTGATCCTTATTTCTCACAGGGATGTGATAAGGGACAGCCCCTACTTGCTTTGAACTCCTAACATGGAAGATGTTACAGTGATGCAGCCACAAGGAAGGCGAGGGAAGAGTGGATGGAGGTTGAAGTGGTGGTGGAAGCATCATTTACTCATATATCAACTTACTCTGCTTCATCTGATTTGATTCCTAATTGAAGAGAGCTGTGCATTTTTCTAGGACAACTCCCCCTTCCTTGCTAAATTTCCATTACACCGTCAGGGAACCAAAAGACCTCAGAAAACAGGCCTGGAAGCAACTGCTAGCATTCAGCTATGACCCTGCCTCTGGGCAGAGCCAGCCCCACCCAAGCCACATCTAACATTCGAGTCTTTGCCCAACTGGTTTTTGAAAGGTTTGGGATAGAGATGGTCTTCTGGACAATCTTTTCCCATATTTCAACTCTTTACCTCTAGAAAGTCCTTTGTAATATCCCCCCAGATTGACAAGGTATAACTTGCTCAGGAGAGGAAGAGGAAGAAGCCTTTGGTGCTGCATCCCGGCTCAAGGAGGACTCCCTGTGTCCCTGGGCCTGGGACCTGCTCAGGTGACCTTGAGTCCTTCTGAAACCTCCATCCCTGCCATGCTTGCAGCACATGGAGGACCTTTGCTGCGTTCCTGCCAGGACCAGGAACATTCATCCCTGCTACAACAGGTCACAAGGAAGGAAGGAAAAGGTCTGTGGAGTAAGACACCATGCAAGAAGTGGCTGTACCCTGAGGCGGAGATGAGGACCCCTGCTTGCCCCTCCATGCCCACCTCCCCAGAACTGCGTAGGACTCTACTTGGGACCACTGGGAGCTCGGGTGCTCTGCCTGGCTGTTGTTGGTTTGGTTTGTTCGTGACACACCAGGTCTTCACAAAGGATAGAGGAGGAAATATTGACACAGAAAGGCATTTTCCCTTTGGGTATTCCCCGTGTAATCTTGGCTAATTAGTGAATTGGCTCGTGTCAATTAGAACTATTGAAAATGCTTTAGTGGCTGACACATGATAATTAAAGGGACATAGCCATGACTAAAGCCATATTTTCTTAAGTCTTCACTTGTATTAAAAAAAAAACAACTTTAAAGTGTTACCAGCAAAAGATTTACAGTGATAGCTAGAAGAAAAAAAAAAAAAGAAGAAAAAAGTCTGTAAGTACTTGGTACATTATTCAGTGCAACTCAAGAAACATGGACAGGTGTCAGCCACGGGAATTGGCACTGCAGCTAGTAAATGGCAAATGTCTCATATGCAACTCAGAAGCTCTGAGGAGCTGGAAAAGTCATGGTAGGGAAGCACTTAAAACACTCTGATTTCCAAAGCACTCTATATTTCACTTTGTTCAAACTTGATAAAATGCGCTAATATCATAAAATCATAGAATAATTTAGGCTGGAAGAGACACTTAAGATCATTGAGTCCAGGCATAAACCTAGCAATGCCAAGTCCACCACTAAACCATGTTACTAAGCACCACATCTGCTCGTCTTTTACATATCTCCGGGGATGCTGACTCAACCGCTTCCCTGGGCAGCCTGTTCCAGTGCTTGACAACCATTTTGGTGAAGAAGTTTTTCCTGATATCCAATCTAAACTTCCCCTGGTGCAACTTGAGGCTATTTCCTCTTGTCCTATTGCTTGTTACTTGGGAGAAGAGACCAACACCCACTTCCCTACAATCTCCTTTCAGACCTGTAATATGTAAGGCTTTTCAAAGAAAGATGTCACAATTTGGTGTTTAGGAATTTCTGCAAGAAGGGGAAAACCCCAGTTTGTTGAACTGCCTTTCTCTCGGCTGAGTCCACGCTGCTGATCAGCTGAGTTGAGATACCCAAGTTGGATTGTACAATCCTACTAGCCTATCTCCAAAGTTGTTTCTCTTTATTCAGTTTAATAAAGCTTTTTTTTTTATTAAGCATTTTCAGCGTCAGCAATAATCTTTAAGTTCCTCATAAAAAACAGAAATCTAGGCTGATCTGTACACCATTTTGCAGACTGCTGGCTCCAGATACCGAAGCTGTGCATACAGACAAAAGCGGGCCCTTTCCCAGCCTGCTGCAGGTCAGCTTTTTCTTGCTGACCCTACAAGACTTGATCCTTCAGGCCCAGGGGAGAGCAGACAAAGTCTCAACAGCCTGTGGAACATTTTGTTGAGATCTGTACAAGAAGGACTTGTTTTATACAAGTAGTAATTCAGCTAGGCAGCCCATGAAACCAGACAGTTCTGCTGAGTATCAGCCTGGTGTAGGTACAAAGTAGTGCCAGGGCCCTGGACAGGGACATTTCTCTCCTGCCTACCTTGGGCGGGTTCTCAGGGGAACAGCTTCACCGAGAAGATGCTGTGCCATTTTTCTCTCAGATAGGAATTTTAAAAGAAGGAAAACCTCAGCAACAACGCCAGTGTGGTCACACAGCACAAAACATAAGAAAAACTAGAGAGCAGAGGAAGAAGGAAGGAGGAGAATTTATTCCTTAGTAAAGATCTTTGAATTTTTCTGCTTCCAGTTTAGTCTATTGCACCACAACAAAAGCCTATGATGCCAAAAGTCATCATGGATGTTGACGGCCAAATGAAGTACTGGAGATGCTTTTGTTTGTTCTAGAGAATGGCTCCAAAACCTGACAAGGTGCAGGAGTGGGAGTGCCCTGCAAGGAAAGGGTAAGATGGACTACCTCAAAGTCCCTTGAGATGTCCTGAGCAAACACAAAACTGGCACTCAGTTGGAAGCAACCCCCATCCCACGACAGCACTCCCAAATCCCACCTGCAAGACACTCGTCACTGGCTGGTATTAGCAGTCCAGTGCTTCAAGCTGCTGCCCCTGGTTTTAGACTTTTCTCTGAAGGCATGGAGATTTGGAAGCTATATTTAGATGTCTTCTCTATTCTTCAGCAACAGGGTTGCCATGGAGATGCTGGCGAGGATGAGAAGGTGGGGACGGAGGGGGAGAGGAAGTTGAGGAATTAGATGTGCCAGATTTAAAACAACCCTCACCAGCCCAGGAAGGCTCTAAATTCCTTCTAGGGCAAGAATTACCATAGATTGTTAGCTGAAATGAACCCCTTTCACTGCTCAATGGCATGGCCCTGCCATACGTTGCTCAGTACTTTGTCAAGGCAGGTTTGAAGAGAACCAAGTTCTCCTATGGGAGAATGTGTCCCCATCAGTGGCAGCTTGCTGCCCAAGGTGTGTGCTGAGCACCAGTCCCTGCCTCAGCTCATCACTCCCATGGGTGCTGATAAACATCTGCGCCTTCTGGTCATCTACCCTTGGACATCCTGAGGACAACCACAAACATCCCTCCTCTCTGGGCACAGCTCTGGAGGGCTGCATGCCATCTGCTGCTGGCTGCAGCTCAGCTGAGCTCTATGCAGCTTCTTTGATCTCCCCTCAAAATTCAGTTCTCCGGAGTCCCAATGAATTTGCAAAAACTTTCTGACATGGGGTGCCCAAACCAAAAACCTGCAGTGTTGCATGGCATCCCGGCAGAGACACAGGGCTGCTGCCGCCCAAGTGCCAAAAGCAGCCCTTTGGAGCTCCGCTTGAGTCTTGCTGCTGTCACACTGCTTCACAAGCTCATATTGATGTTAAATTTGTCCGGCTCCTGGAATAGCTGGGGTGGCTTTGCCTCTGCCACCAACAGCGGAGGCAGACAAAGGACAGAGCCAGGGACAGAGCTGCACAAGACTCCCCAGCAGCATGGGCAGAGGCACACTGGCACGTGGGGGACGAGCCACCCAGCACAGGAGGAGAGGATGATGGCCACAGGTACCTCAGCTTGTTGATCCTTCTGCTGTGGTGGGAGTGAAGATAGATTACAGGCAGGGATTACAGGTTCTTGATCTCCTTCCATGACACATGCCCATCCCCCAGGCTGGCATCAGCCACAGGCACAACCCAGATGTGCAGCCGCAAGAAGAGATTCTCACTTACTGCTCACAATGCTACTCTTTCCAACACTGACAGCACAGGTAGAGACTGAGGGCTCCTCATCATGTGGCTGTTCCCATGTCCTATGCTTACTGTGCTGGCAATGAAATTTGGTTTTCCAAGGAAGGTCAGAATAGTCCTCCCCAATTCCCAGCATGGCAGCCGGCACATCTCAACACCCCAGGCCTGTCTAGACCTCCTTCCTGGCTCCTGCACGTGATAGCATCTCCTGAATTCAAGGCTCTAACACATCAAAAATAGGGAATGAAGCAAAGTCTCCCACTGCAAACCTCTCCAGATGTCAGGCTCTCTTTCTCCTCCTTCACCCTGCTCTTATGCGTGCAGGCAGAGCTTTCAACAGGGCGATGTTCAGCCCAGGCGTTGGAGTTGCGCTAAATTCAAGGGAGCAGCAAAGCAGCAGCATTCCGTAGGAAATTAATGAGCTGCAAACAACGCTGTGCAGCTGCCAGCCCGAAACCCGCCTGCTCTGTATGCTGCAGATACAATTATTATATATGAACAAAAGGAGCTGGAGCCAGGGTGCTTTGGCTCCACCACAGGTTTCTTGTGACCAAGATAAGGGACAGCACACTGAATTGTCACAGCAACATCAAAGTTACCATTTAGATAGACTCAATTGCCCTCTCTACCTTGTTGGATGAGCTAGTGCCAAGACCTTTCAGCCATTCCAAAAGCTTGCCCTACCCTCATCCCAACATGCTCCTCAACGCTTTTTCGCCTTCTTGCTGTCTAAGTCCTCATAGCACAACTCCCTCAACATCTCAGACCTTAATAAATGATGCTGTCTTCTCCCTTCCAATTTTGACATCACCACCGAACAACTGTTTGACTTGACCTATCCTGGCAAAGCCCAGACATCCTCCTGGCATATACTCTGTAAAACTCTCAGTGAATGTTGGGTTTGCAGGTTGGTTCCACACATTTTCTCCATCTGGTTAAAACGGCAACCTGATAATAAAAAATACCCATTCTCTCAGCCATGGTCTTCCACCCAGGTTTGTGGTGGCTCAGCACCCTTCACCCCAGCACCAGTAAACCTGTCCTTGGAGGTTTAGTAACATGGCACAATTGCTCTGAAGGTTAAAATCTCACCCAGACCTCTACAACAAATTCCTTGTGCTTTCAGAGGGAAGGCTGTTGCTTAAGGAGCTCCCCCTTTTTTCTCCCTACCCTCTCACTTAAAAATGTAACTCCCTGACTCCATCAAGAATCTTTCCCATTACGAGACTTAGAAGACTTTTTAGGACTTGAAATCTCAAATTAAAGAGCTTCTGAAGAAAAAGGAAAAGGTGGTGCTTGTGGGGTTTTTGAGCTGATTTTTTCTGAAAGGAGGTCCCATCCCAGTTCTCTGCCCAGCCAGAACGTAATTGGGTTGCAATACCATTGGTTCCTGCACATTTCTCCCTCCCTGCTCCAGCCTCCGCTTTCTGCCAGCTTGCTTCACTTGTGCCCTGCAGTGAGTGTCAGCACTCTTACAGGGGAACTGCTATACACCAAGGAGACTGTCAGGAGTGAGCGCCTTCTGCTCTGTCTGTCTGTCTGTCTGTGTTTATCAGTGGCTTATTCTGTTTTTCAGATGCCATCTCTAGCTCTGCTCCCTGCCATTGCGCTCCCCTCTGCTTCCCTAGCTACTCAAGAAAGGCACTGCAATTAAAATATATGCCGAGAAATACACTCTAAATGCCAAAAGCTCCTCAAAGTGATGCTGACCGCCCACAAACTGGATCTGAACACACACCTCGCTGGCCTGAGGTTCACCCATGGGTAGGCTGCACTTATCTTTGCTCTCCAGAAGCAGAGCTGAAGCAGAGAGGGTACCAAAGACTAGCTTGGCTTCACATGCAGCAATCAGCTGGAGCAGCCAGGAATGAAACATACAAGTGAGGTATTCCAGGTGCAGCCTCACCAGTGCCAAGTAAGGGTGGCGACAATCACTTCCCTGGTCCTGCTGGCTATTTCTGATACAGTAGTCTGAAAAGTCTTCTTTCCTTGCAGTTGAGCTGTGCAAGACTCACTATTGTGACACTGGATGAGGAGAAATAATCATTTCTCCTGGGCAAAACATCACATGCCCCATTCAGCAAAACTGAGGACAGTTGCCACGTCCTACCACTGTAGAGGAGAGCCTGTGAAGCCCTGCAAACCACAAGCACTGACTTTTTCATGGTCCTAATGTCAAGAAGGGTCTGCAGAGCCAGCCTTGGAGCAGGAAATAACTCCACCATGGAGGACGCAGAGACGGTCTGCAGCAAAGATATCCTGCAGCTGCAAAAGCTGGCTTTGTCAGGCACCCTTGCCTACAGGGAACCAGGTCACATGCCATTTCCAGCAAATAGGAAATAATTCTGGGTTGGTGGTGGCTTTGGGTGCTTGTTTTTTTTTTTTTTCCTCTTTTTTTTTCTTTTCTTTCTTTCTTTATTTTTTCTTAAAATATTTACCAGTTGGTGCCTCCTGCAGAGACAGACATTTGGAGATCTGTGACTGTGGAAAAAGGAGGAAAAAAGGATTCTAATGATATTGCCATCTCTTTAAAAAGGAATGATGGTAAGAGTCCCTGCTAGCCCTTGGAGCTTCACATATGACTCTGCTCTGACAGAGTGTGACTGTACAGGAGGGCAGCATTGGGCTCTATTTTAATTTTGGCCCAACTGCTCCAGATCAGATTTTCACAGCCTCCAAAGAGAGAGATGGCTTTTATTAGAGACAAGAGTTATTAGTTTACAGTCAAGCTGGACTCTTTCCTTCTCACGCCTCAGCATTTGCAGGCTAAATGAAGCTCTCTCTGCCATCTGTGAGACCTACCAAAGACTGAAAGATGGCCCAGGTGTAATTCAGGGTAAAATCTGTTTTTCTGAGCACTGTTCTCAGTGCTGAGAAAGAGAGAGGACCCAGTCCCATATTTTGGGCCAAGAAATCCTGACAGTGCTGAGAGACACTACTCATCTTTATTCATCTTCCACTGCCAGCAAATCTGATTTGAAATGACCAAAAGCAAACACGTGGGTTGTTTTTTGTTCTTTTTGTTTTGTTTTACAGCAAGTGCAGATTTCATATCCTTCAGTGCCTCGAACAGGGAGGTAGGCTCAAATCTGGTCCTTCAAAAATGGATTTAGGCAAATTGCACCTATGACTGGATTCACCCTGAGCATCTACGACAATATCCAGCTCCTTTTCCTTCTTTCGGGGACTATATGCTCACAGGCGGCATCGCCTTCCCCAAAATATTTGTAGCTAGGAGCGCAGTGCTGCTCTTCAGCTGCACTCAGATGAGTTTCTTCCTACCCCTCCAGGTGTTAAGGTTTTGCTCTAGTCAAGAGGAATTTGTTATCTTTAGTCTAAAGAGACCCCATTCTTTGGAGCCCCTGGCACTCAGCAGAACTATGCCACCCAAAAGCTTGCTTGGCCATTAAGATGAGCCCCGCACGTTGCTTCTCCCCCATGCTCAGCTCTAGAAACACCGGGGGCTGCCTGGCCCAAGAGAGCTTTCCTGAGTGGGACTTGTCTTTTGGCCAGTGGTGGTTCCTGGCAGGCCTCCATCTAGGCAAGATGTAAGGCACATCCCGGTCCCCTTATGCAACCACCGCTGGCTAAAAATACAGCCGCAGCCCCTGCAGCCCCGGCCAGGCGAGATGCAGATTTAATGAGGCTTCCATGGCAACGGGCTTCACATCGGCAGGGACAGGGATGCAGGGGACAGGGATGCTTGGGGGAAGAGGTGCTCCTCGGCCAGGGGATTGCTGTGTGGTTAAAAGATCACAGCAGTGGTGGGGTTCAAGGTTTGTTTTTTTCCTCGCTGATGTTAATAAAATTGCCAAGCGTTCAGTTCAGTTCGCTGCAGCCAAAGAGGCAAGCTGTGTAGTATTTTTACTACAGACAAACCTGGACCTATTTCTGTCATGAGGATAAATATTTACTAGTCGGCCTTAATTAAACTCAATCACCCACCGGCAGAAATGTTAAAATAGGGATAAATCAAGGAGCCTGTTTCAGTCTATCAATACTAGAAACAACATTTTCAGTAAAAAATGGGCTTCTGCCAGAGTTCACAAAACACAGTGGTAGAACTGGCCGGTACGGAGCCAGATCTGAGGACAGCTAAGGTGACAGAGGAAGTGTCATCACTTTATGTTTCATGGGTGATGTCCTCCATGCCAGTGCAAAGGTGAGAAGAGAAAAACAACACACACAAAAAATGCCACCATTGATGAAATATCTGGGTTAAAAGATGCTGTAAGCCTGGCCTACAAAGAATAAACCAGAGACTATTGCCTCCTGTCCTCCATACTGATTCTCCTATACCGTCCGTAAGAGTAAGGATACACGCCAGCCAAACTCCCACTTTAGTGTGCATAGCTGTAAGTCTTAGATTGGCAAGAGCTGTCATGGGGCTGATGGGTGTTTAGGAATCTATGGATTATTTTTGTGAAATGTGGAAAATACCTCAGAAAAGTTAGCCCATTATTAGTTGGTTAAATTTGCTTTTCAGCTGGAAAATGTTCATGGGGTCACAAACCAAAACCTCTGTTTCCATTATAAATGTACAGTATTTTTCCAAATTACAGATTTTTTTTTAATTTTTTTTCCAGGAATTTCTTCATATTTCCTTCACAGAGTAATACAACAACTTGTACTGTGACATTGCTTCCTATCAAGGGGCAAAAAGAATAAAAGCAACTCAAAAAATAAAAATGTCACTTCAGTCATGAGAAACTGAGGCATAGAAAAAATACCATGGGAAAAGGGAAAGCTCAGTCTCTGCCCCAACCTACATATTGGGCACTGGGAACAGATAAATCAAGGCCCTCAGAATTGCAGCTTGTTACTGAAAGTCCTGGCAAAAGTCAGGTTCATCTAAAATAAATCAATCCTAAGGATCCAACACTCCAGCCAGGTGCCCAAACCTGGTTTGAAACCCACACATCTGAATATTAAAACCAAAAATCATTGTTTCCCACTGTTTTGACTCAGGTCCTTGTATTCTTCAATTCAGAGCAACCTGCCAAGTACCCTTCTCTCCAGAACAAGCCATTCCTGTGAATGTGAAGTCATCACTCGAAGGCATCAAACCCTTATACAAGCTGATTTTGTATACGGCAGCTCCCATCAGCTACATCTCTCCTGCTAAACCAGGTTTGTGTCCTGCTATAAGACTACTGAAACACAGTATGAAGCATTTCACAGATTACAATAGAAAAATCATCTCTCCATCTGTGGTCATCAAGCTCTGGTTCATCTGCCACCTCCTCTTTGGAAAGGTGATGGATGTACAGGTGAGCCCACACAGACCTGATTTCTCATGAAACTCTAGTCTGAACCACAGTGATCACACGTCCTCAGAGTTCTTCTACTTTCCCCTCAAGAGCTCTATTAAAAATATCTTTTGATGTAGAATAGGCCTGGGCAGTCATTTTGCATCGCATGGCTGTGCAATTCAAAACCCAAACTCATTCCTCCACTGCGTTCTTAAAGAAATGAGTAGACATCAACACTCTGGATGCACCTCTCCAGGATGATGGAAGACAATGCAAGGGAGGAGCTAGTGCAGTATCTCCTTGATGAAAGGAGGTGCCAGGGCTGCAGGAGCACCATCTCAGCCATGTCCACACCTTCACTTAGATGAAGGCCAAGTTTAAAGTAACAGCACAATCCAAGATTTTTCCCCATAACATGGAGTTAAATTATGAATGACACATAGTGAAAGCGCAGGTCTCTTCCATTTCAAGCTCCTTAGCCTAACCTAGATTTGTTAATCAGAGGAATCACAGTAACAGAGATGCCACCATGTAGTCCTTGCTCTGCCAGCATGCTCCTTTGCAACTCCAAGAAAATCACTTGTTTCTCCACTTTTAAAATGGGAACAAGCACTCTTTGCCTCTGAAGCACGTCATAAGCATGGATGCATTAATATTTCAAGAGGCTTCAATATTATGTGGGAGAGAATGCTTGAAATGTGTAAATAAATAGAAGTAAGGTTTTTAAAGAGAGGTAATATGCTTTACTAGCTCAACTAATATTGCCGTGTAAGCTTCTGAGCATAAGGGATTTGTGCCCAAAACGTGCTCAGTTTCAAATTCAGGATTTCTGTTTAAGCCTGTGAAAAGGTTTGCATTGCCTCAAATTGCCTTTTCCTGGGAACTCATACCAATCAGCTGGACTCATAATTCTTCTCCCTAGAGACTTTGCCACTCTCATATCCTTAGGCCATCACAGTTTGCAACAACATAAATAGCTAATTAACTTTTTACTTAAAAGTAAGAAAGCAATTAAGCCTGCATCCTCATCAGCTTCTGGAAACACTTCAGCTTTCCACCACGGCTCTGGCTTCAGACAATCTAAGACACAACTTAAAATATTTGCTGTGACGATATATTCAACAATTATTGCACCATTATTTGTGGCATCAGCCATAGCGAAGGCAGGACACACAGAGATAAATCACACTATAGTCATCCACCTTGCCACACAAGATTACACACCCTGGTGAAACAAACACTAACTTACAGGAAATGGCAAAACATGGAACTTAGTAACAATATACAGAATCATAGAATGGCACGGGCTGGAAGGGACCTTAGAGATCATCTAGTCCAACCTCCCTGTCATGGGCAGGGACACCACCTCTTGACTAGACCAGGCAACACATGGGGACCGAGGAGGAATCGAACCCACGACCTCGGCGTTGTCATTGTTGTCAGCACTGCTCTCAACCCACTGAGCTAACCGGCCCCCTTACTTGAACATCAGTTCAGTCCTCACCAGGACTGAAGGAAAGTCTGCCTGAGAAAAGCTCCTCTAAAAACTAACCTCAGTCCCACAGTAAGGGTAGGTGCTAGGTCTTAAGGAATACGAAGGTGCTCCTAGTCTCTTTGAAAGAGTAAGAGCCCAGGTGAGTCTACCAAGGACATCAAAAAAAGCACAGTATGTTTGGAGGTGAGCAGGAACTGGTGCCAGAAGGGGACCATGTATACCACCAGAAAGGGCCCCTGCATAAGTCCAGGACCTACCCTGGAGAACAGGAGCAGAGAGAGGGCACCCCAAAGCACCACCTCTCCTGCAGCCCTCTCCCAGCCACAATGCTGAGCACTGTCATTCCCACGCAGACTGGAAATCTTGCTTTACTACATACACAAAATAAGATAGCACCTTTTTTGGACCCAAAGAAATTCTCACAGGCTTTGCACGTGGGTTGTTTTCACACACCACAGTGAGACAGAGAACTCTAGCAGGTTTCTGCTTCACCAGGCAGCTCAGCCACCTGGCCTCAGACATCTTCCCCGCTTTTTTGTCTTCTTTCCCTTTCCAGGATTTTTCCTTAGGGATGCTCTTAGCAGGGCATTCTTTCTGGACACTGGCCCCGTTTTTGTTCTCTTCCCACCTTTCCCAGCTCTGCTCCCAGCAGTGCCTGTGCAAGGCTCTCTGGACCCCCAGGAGGACTAGCCTCAACAGCACAGGGAGCTGCCTGTAAGGGGGCTGAAGCCATAAAGAGGGGACAAACGTGGCTTGCACAGACCTGCTCTCTCTGCTGGCAGGAGGGTGTCCAGCAGCATGACACCAAAGCAAGGACATGTGGCACATAACCCAAATGAAGGCTCGGGTCAGGAGCCCTGCTGTGTCCCCAGTTCTCACGAACCAGAAAGTCAGCAGATCTGTCAGGAATGATAAAATCTAGCCACCGACACCTCAGACCTCTGCTTGTTATCAATTACGAGGCTTGCTGGCAGAGCTCACAGGCTTGCTGTGAAGAGGAAGGCCACAGTCATTTCGAGCAATCTGGACTCTTATAGGACCCCTAACATCCCAATATCTCTCACACTTTCACACATTTATCCTTGCAGCACACCAGCAAGATGGGAACCAAGGAGGAATTAAACCATGGTTCCCATTCACAGTGTCCAGGAGGTGCCACAGCACTCCTGACCACCAGCTCTCCTGCAGGAAAAAGACTCTCCCTTAGACAAGGGTTGCTGCAGGTAGCAGCTAGGGATAGAAAGGGATGCCTTCACCACATTATCTAGACAGATTTTGTTAGCTGAAGCACCATAAAGCAGAAGCATGTGTAGCTACCCATCACTGCACCAGGCCTGTGAGCAGGGCCATGTTAGCTCTTGGAGAGAAACTTGGCGTAGCCAGGACCACCAGAGTTAGAGCTGAACTTATTGAGCAGGCATGTCTTTAAATCTAACAGCTAAGAACTAGGCAGCCTGCTTCTCACCTGAAGCACCCACGGCTTGGAGAACGTGCTGTGGTTTCGAACCATTTGCAAATGCATCCCTACTACTTTACTGCTCTTCAAACACTAGTAATGTGTGGGCAGGGAGGCGTCAAGCTTTGCTTTGATTTTCAAGAGCTCATAAGACAAGATTACACCCAAAGATAGAGAGGAGTATTTTTTTGTTATCTTGTCTTACGAATAGGCACACAATCTGGTGTGTTGGCTGCAATGGGAAGTCTGTAGTAGATTACACTCTCCTTGCAAGCTGTTTTTGCATTTGGGTCAGGCAACAGGAGAGGAAAGAAGCGTAATAAAGTCATCACCTTTTTTTTTTTTTTCTTCTTTTTTTTTTTTTCCTCTCCATACTCCAGATTTTAGAGAACAAGCTAGAGATGAAGTTTCTGTTAAAACACACTTAACAAGCAACTTGGGTCTGCACCTCACACATAAGTGATTCTCTCATCTGAGTCCTGATCATCTCTGGAGAACAGCCTGCCAGAAGTACCAAAGGTGACAGATTTGTGGTGTATATCTTGGATAAAAGCCTATCTTCTGCATAAGGTAGCTAAGAGATGATGCCTAAACGAGCCTCATTGTATTACCCAAAATGAAGACATTTACAGTCAGAAGAGCCCCGTTAGCTTTTGTTTTGTGAAAGGGAAGAAGAAATAACCTCTGTGATAGAAGAGGAGGAAATATCAGACAAAGACTAAAGAAGCAACAGCAGAAAACCTACAGGCAGAGTGAGAAACAGGATTCAGTCTCTGCAAATATCTCGCTCTCACCATGTACTCTTATCTTAGCCAGCTCAATCCTAGGACTAGAAACTGAAGGGAAGGTTTGCTTTTTTCCTTTGGGGGTTTGTTTTTCAATCTAACTGCTCAAGTTAAAAGGGGAATTGTATATTTACATTGTCAAAAGGAAAATCATTAGCTTGAAATCCTAAAGAAGACACTCCTAAGGGCTTGCACCAGCTCACACGTTACTGCTAGCAAGCCACACTCACTTCCCACCCCACATTAGAAACGTACTCCCTACTTTTACATCATTTTCTGAAGATGAGCATGAACTTGTTAAAGAGACCCTGTTTATTAAACTCAATGGAGGGGGGGTGGGAAGAATCTCACATAAATGCAGCAAAGTTGTATACACACCTAGGTACACCCAAGGAGCCTAAGAGTACCCCCTAAGAGTAACTTCTGTTTGTCACAAGGTGGATCTGCAGTCCCTTTTCTCCTAAGCACCAACAAACAGCCTGCAAGGCTAAGTTTATTGCTCTGTCTGGTATCTTCTCATTTGGCTCTAATCCCTTCCAATATATATGCAATATTTCAAACGCTCTTGCAGAGATGGTGCTCTTCTGAAGACCTGACATTTTTATAGTCCTGGCAAGCCATCCATTTCTATTTAATTTGGTTCTTGACAGAAATAAATATATGCACTGAGATTTACATATGGGTAGACTGGCCAATATTTTCAGGCTTGCATGATGAAAGCTGCACCTATACTGCAATCACTGCTATAACTATAGGTGGTGTCAAGCTACTCATATTGCTTATCTCCAGCTAGATTGGGGGCTGCTAGCAATATAGCCACAGCAGTACAGAGCTCCTGGCAGGCTAAAAGCTATCTGAAAATCTGAAGAAAAATTAATTGACTGTATTGCTCTCCAGTATAGCTCTCCAAGCCACTGCAAATGTTTTAAAACTCTCAGGTCTCCTTCTACAAGCTGCAGTCACAGCACAGACATCTCCAGAATTAAATGTCTAAAACAGACACCTCCAGAATTAAAGGCCTAAACCAGAGGTTATATCCTTTCCACACCCCAACCACCTCCCTAAGATGCTGCATAGACACAGCTCCCGCTTTCTCTTCACGTTTATAGTCTTGTTACCTCTGCTTGAGTTTTGGCTGTAGCTCCTCCAAACCACTCACCACAGCACACAAAACCCCTGCCAGGCCTGGATGAAGGATATCCTTGCTGTAAGGACCTACACCCCCATGGCTGCCTCTTTATCACTGTGGCAGGGGAAGGGAGGGCTGGAGCAGGCAGCACCTGATCTCCCTCTAGCTGGCACCAGTTAGGCCAAATTCTGACTGCTCCCACCTGGGCCACCAGCTGAAAATCAGCCTTCAGGGAAAACACTGGGAGGGACCACTCAGCCTCTCCTCACCCCCCAGCGCTGGGATTGAACACTTATTGGGTGCTTTCTGGGTTTGTGTTTTTGTTTCCTGTTTGGATATAAAATGGTCTTCACAGAGCTCTGTCATGGTCCCAAGTGCAGAGCTCTGTGGCTACAAGCTGGAGTTGACTTTCCTTGCTAGCAGCACTACAATGGGACAAAAGCAAAGGGAGAAAGCAGGTTCAGGGACTCATGGCTCTGTGGAAGATGGCTATGTAAGGGATTTCCTAGGAAAAGGGTTAAGACTGGCTTAGAGGAAAACATGGAAATAGAGCTCAAAGCTGTGAAAGCAGAGATCTAATCAACACACTACCTTCTTCACCTGTCCTGCGTCCCTGTCAGCCAAGCCTATGACTTCAGACGTAATCCTGAAACCCTGCCAATGCAATTTAGAGCCGTCTCTTCCACAGCTCTTGGGGAGCAGGCAGCAGCCTCGTGTGAGATGCTGGGCACTGGCATGCCTCCATCTCAGCAACCATTTCTTTGCTTTGTGATCTTTACTGGGGACAACAGTCAAGTGGATAGTGAGCAATACCTACTTCTTACTTGCACACCTAATATTTTTACCCTGGCATGGGTGAATGTACTGAATGAGACTGAATCTCCACCTGGGGAGGAACAACCACAGGCATCAGTACATGCTGGGGGCTGCCTGGCTGGAAAGCAGCTTGGCAGATGACGACCTGGGGGGCCTGGTGGTCACGAAGCAGAAATGTGCCCTGTGTTAAAGAAGGCCAGTGGTATCCTAGGCTGCATTAGGAGGTGTATTGCCAGCAGGTCAAAGGACCTATGTGGAAAGGCTGAGAGAGCTGGGACTGGTCAGCTGAGAAGGATCTTATAAATGTTTGTAAATACCTGAAGGGAGGATGAAAAGAGGACAAAGCCAGGCTCTTTTTCCGTGGTGCCCAGTGACAGGATCAGTGACAGATCGAAACACAGGAGGTCCTCTCTGAACATCACAAAACACTTTTTTACTGTGATGGGGATCAAGCACCAGCATAGGTTGCCCAGAGAGGTTGTGGAGTCTCCCTCCTTGGAAATAGTCAAAAGCTGTCCGGATAGGTTCCTGGATACTGGCTCTAGGTGGCCTTACTTGAGCAGGGGGATTGGACCTTCTGGCCTCCACCACTCTATAATTGTGAAAACTGTGAATAAGCAGGATGCTAAAATGTCAAATGTTCTAGTAATGAGCAGTGTGAGATTCCACCCTCCAATGGAACTACCATTCCCCAAAGAGCCCAGCAAACCAGACATGGCCCAGCAATGGTGGCATGTGCTGGGAGTACTGTGAGAACACTAATACAAGCAGAGTACATTCAAGCTGATGCTGTGTCTGGAATTCCTTCAATGATGTGTAAGGCTCAAGCTGATGATACCATTAATGCCTCCGTCTGTGAGCTTGGTTGTACTGGCCTGCATGTGTTTAATCAACACATCAGTATCTACCTCCTTTAGTTGTGAAATGCTTCCTATCCCACTGGATAAACACAGGGAATGGTTTCCCCCCTGCTCAGCTGATTCAACAACATGTCCACAGGGGAAAGAGGATTGGTGACCCCTGTTCTGAGATGGATTAAACCACCAGCTGGACTTTCAGAAGCAGATTAAGGTAAATTACTGCCTATCCCTCTTTTCTGAAAGGGAAACACACCCTGCTCGTTATGAAGGCTGGAAATTGGTGACACAAAAGTCAAACCTTGCACTCCTGGGATCTTGAACTAGAACAGCCAATGCAGAGCAGTAAAAGGATGCTAAATATTTCAGTGATTGAAAGAACACGAAGGCCAAGTTATTAAAAATCCATATGGCAGACAAGGTCTCTTAGACCATGGTCTGTGGGGCACCAGTAGCCTGCAGAGTGTCCCTACCTGGTCACCAGACCGGCTGCTGTCACATGGCAAAGCATCTGTCACTTTCAAAATGATGACCTGCTCTGCTCTTTCTGCTCCCGTCCAAGATTCAGAGAGTTTCACAAGACTATTTTTGACCAGCTGGGCTAAAAGAGAGCCTTAGCCTGTCTGTCTGCACCAAGCTCTCCCGAGGCTCCTTTTGATGGCTGATGTGAAGCATGTAAAGGGAGCCACAAAAAAATGCCAAGCAGAGGATTACAAACCATGCAAGGAGCCCTGCAACTCATCTGCCAAAGGGTTTATACAGAAAGTAAGCAAACAGTATAAGCATCATGTTGGACAGGCTGCTCTAAGCAGGCAGTTGGGCCCACTCCTCTGCCAAGATCTTTACCTCATACTCTTCCTAGGATGCTTGCTAATATTTCATTTTTGGATAATTAGCCCTGGCATTGTATCTACCTCAGGGAAGGAATGGGGTCAAGAACTGAGAGGAGAGGAAGATGATGGGGAAGCTAGAAATGTTAGGAGGATCAGCACAAGGAAATCTCCAGTCGCCATCCTGGTGGATGATTTCTCAAAAGCAAAAGAAGAATAATTCCCAAACCCCCTTCATTTTCAGCTCGCTGTGAAGAGCTCCTTTACACAGCTACCTTGAATGGATGCATCTCTGATAAGAAAAATCTGACCTGAAATTTTCTGAGAACAAGGTCTCTTATGTTTCTGTAACCTGAGGAGCAGAAAATTCACATGAGCAGCCTTCATCTATTCAGGGTCTGTGAGTGCCTTCTAGCCCTTCATTAAGCAACGTGACTAACGCCTGTCATGTGTGCTTTGTTATCACTCCCATTCTCCCCACTGGCACTGGATGCAGAAGGCTCTGGGTGCAGCGCAGAGTTTTGTCTCCGTAGGGTTTCATGGTTTTCTCTTTTCCAAGGTTCTTGTTGCTGTGTGGTTCACTCAGCCACTGGAGGGTACCCTGCACTTAGAGAGGGGCACAGAAACACCTGAGGAGGTCCCTTGCTCCTCTGGGATGCCACTTCACTGCCTGCTGTGGGCTGTGCCTGGCAGGGCAAGTGTCATAGCACCTTGGTATTTACAGTTGAAGCCTGGGGTGAATTAACCACCAGTACTGCAATAATGCATTATTGATCCTGAGCACAAAGTTAGAGGAGGAGATGCTTCTTGCTGAAAGAGTGGATGCTCCAAAACACTGTGATGAACTCCTCACATGCCTAAACATAACCAGCACTGGGCTAAATCTCAGCTGGTGCATCAAGATTAAAAAAAAAATAGATTAGATATTAGAAAAAAATTGTTCACCAAAATGCTTGTCAAGCACTGGAACAGGCTGCCCAGGGAAGTGTTTGAATCACCATCCCTGGAGGTATTTAGAAGATGTGTAGATGTGGTGCTGAGGCCCATGGTTTAGTAATGGGCTTGGCATTGCTGGTTTAAGAGACTCAGTGATCTTGAGGGTCTGTTCCAACCTACACAATTCTATGACTCTGTGAAAACAGGCCAGCTCACTGCTAATTAATTATTGCATCTCCTTCCTGACACGGGCAGTTTTAAATCAGGCATCTGAACGAAGTTGGGGCTGATAAGAAGGGGATCTCTCTGTGGGTAGCACATAAAGGGTTTTGTTTCTTTCTTCTCCATGTGGGCAAACAACGTTGTGAAAATCCCAGCTACTTTGATGCGGTGACCGGAGGCAGTAGGTGACCTTATCTCTCAACCAATCTTCGCAGTGGCTCCGTCTCTGCCCCCCCTTCTGTACTCCCTGCGTGAGCAGTGCCGCCGGCACGCACAGTGAGTCAGCAGCCCCGCAACTCCCTGAGCATGGAAACGCTCCCGCTCCCACGGCCTCGCTGCTCACAACTCTAAGGTGGGGCACCCCAGCCTTGACACACACAAAAAAAATAATTTAAAAAAGCCTGACGAAGAGGCAGGTTCCTCTAATGCAGCCAACCCATCAAGTCGGAATTGTTCTGTCTAGGCTTAGGGTATATATGGAGAGCTAAGCACAGGCAGCTACAGTGGCCAGAGAGATGAGCCACCTGTCCTTGTGTTTGCAGGGCTCTCCAGGCAATGGTGAGACAGTCACACAGGAGTTTTGAGAAGCTGAAATCGGTCAATGAACAAATGGTCTTTTTTGAGTTTCCCAGCCAATGCTCCTGGGAGTGAAAAATGCTATCACAGGGAGGAAAAAATCCACTCTCTGAGCTTTTGTTCCTAGCATCTGAACTGAAGCCCACTCCTGAGATTTCAAAGGAGTTTCTTTAGCTTTTTAACTTTTCACTACTCTTTGCATTTCCATGCCTGGACAGTGAAAAGGCTAAGCAGACTAATGCTGTTTTCACAGTGTGCAGATTGCATTCAGCATCATCCTGGCAACGCCAGCCCTCTTGAAGTGAAGTTCCAGCCTCAACCTCTCTGAAGAGGCCTGAACTTGTTTAAACACTCCAAGTCTGGCTACGCTTTTAATCAAACCATTGAGATCACCCTTAGGGCTCACTGCCTTTCTTCTGCAACCAGGAGCACGCCCCACACCTTTATGCTGCTCTGACTTCAGCCATCGTCAAAGACTCTCTTCAGACTGAGCAGCACTACCCAGTGAGGACCAAAACCAAGGCTTCTGTACTTGCTTTGTACGGTACCAGCTAGTTCTGCAATAATGAGGCCTCCATCCCTCCGTTTCCATCACAGCTCAGCCACTGTGCATTACGGGTCCTCTAATGAGGATATTTCTGAGACAAGGTGGGCTGAACTCTGCCCTGTCACTGATGATGGTGGTATGGCTTTTTGCTTACCTCTCTTGACATCCCCGCTGTGAGATGTGGATGCCTCTAAAAGGAGTTAACATCCCTGATGGACTTCTACGCTTTCACCTCCTTTCCAGGCTGGCAACTAGATGGTGTCCTTCACCGGCCAAACACCTTTCCACCAACAGAGATGTCACCAGGAAAGCATGTGCCTTTGTATCTTGCAAGGGAGGTGTTAAGAGTCTTGTAATACTGATTCAATGAAACATTCACCTCAGAATTACACATGCTATTTTTCCAGGTAGTTTGTACTCATTCTTACTATTATTGTCCACTCAAAAAATTGTAGTGGTTTAATTAAAACAGAGTTAAAACCTGATAGGCTTCAACTGGAGCAAGCCACAGTAGAGACATTAAGTAGATCCCTAGCTTATGTGTACCTCTACAGAAACAACATAATTGGTTAAAAATTTGTTCCTTGGTGTACAAACAAGTATTTATCTAGTATTAAGATCCAGGTTTGCAAAAAGCGATAACCTGTTTAAGGGCTATCTGCGCTAAACCTGACAGTTGATCACTATTTTAAACAACAGCATATTATGATCACCATGAGTAGAAATGGCTATTAAACAAAAAAAGCATTAAAAATATTCCCATCAGTCTTTAAAGTTCCCAATTATACTTTCAAAATTCGTATTGGCCTCAGAACTCTACTCTACGTACCCATTCCCTGCTGTAAAATCACTCCTGAAATCAAATCTGCCAGTGGCCTGGAGTTTAATTTGATCTTGTGACTCTCTTCAGTATTTGCTACTATGCTAACACATTACATTCTGCACAACATATTAAGCTGTGATATAACATCAGGGTCACACAGACATGAGTAAGAAGCAATATGAGAGTCTGTGAGTACCCTGATCCTTTGCTGCTGCCCGTGCTTTGAGTTATTCATATTCTGCAAGGGCAGAAAGATGATACACATTTCTGCTTAGAAGCCTGAACCGCGGTGCGATAATCGGACGCCAAAGGTTAGTTCTAGTTCAGCACAGAGGTGACTGCTGAGAAGTCACCCCAAAAAACTCTGACCCAGAGGGCTGGGGTGGAAAAGGGAGAGAGATGCACCTGACGTGCAGGTAGAAGCACGCCAGCAGGCTGCACATACAAGCCTTTGGCAGCTCATAAAAAGCAGTCATCTGCATATACGCCCACTCATCCCTTTGGTGTAGACTTCCAGATAAGAGGTACTGCTTCTCAATAGTACAAATGATAGGTGTGGAGATACACACAACAATGCATGCTAACAGAGTGTGCCAACTCCAATACCTACGTGCTTAAATATCATCCTTGCCAGGAGACATGGGATCTCCTGCCTGCCCACACTATTTCCTTCGGGAGAGAGAGGCTGTGCTAGCCTGCAGTGCCTTCAGCAGCAGCATCACCCACTGATGGGTGAAGGATGGGGACCAGCCTGGGCCAGCAGGTGAACGTGAGGTCTTCTTTCCTCTTTATCGCTGCCCAGGAGGCCAGGGAGAAGAGGAAAGGAAAGGAGGATGAAGCAGAAGGACCTAAACCAGGTAGCCTCCACAAGCTTAGTCTTGGACAAGGTTGTGGGAAATTTGCATCTTCAGTAAACCATCCATTTGGCCTAAGGTCTGAGAATTGAAACCAACAGCAGGGAGGAAAAGTGAAAGCATGTGTGAAGTCTTTATGGTATAGACCCATTCATGCTGCAGTTACACTCAGATGGAAGGGCTGAAAGGCAACAGCTTGGTACAGCTGTACAGATGGAGCTCCACTGCTGCTCTGTCCTTATTGGTACAAAGAAGAGGGACAGGTCTGAACCACAGACTTCACAAGGGGAACAGCATTCCTACAAACAAACAAAAAAAGAAAGAGGAAGCCTTGTTCCCAGTGTCTACATTAGACAAGGGTTTGGGCAAAGCTGGATTGTTAATAATTCCAAGAAAAGACTCTGCAGGGGCTCTTTCCACCAGCTCTCATCTGGGATACCTGCCCAGGAACAGACAGCACTCATGCAGATTCTTCCTCCCTCATAATGTCATTTATTTAGGACTTCTCTTTGAACAACCTGTCCTCAGTCACCCAGAGAGCAGAGTGCTCAGAGAGATAACCACACTGCATTTTCCAGATGCAGAGCCAAATCTACTGGAAATTCAGAGGGACTGCAGATCTGTTTTAATGCCTTATCTCAGAGCAAGGATGCTCAAATCTGGATCTAGAGTGGCCAGAAACGTAGGGCTGTTGGTCTCTGTGTTGCTCTTGTTGGGCCAATATGTAACGACATTGGGTCACTGGAGTGGAGCAACCCTGGCTTACATGGCAATGGACACAGCAACTGCTGGAGATCTGGGACAGACCTGAGAGCACTCTCTGGAGCATCTGGCACCTGGAAGATGACCAAGGAAAACAAAATCTCTTAACAAGCTTCTTGCTAGCTTCTCCATCCTGGACATTTTTGGCTCTCATGAATCACATGTGAAATAAATCTTTTCTATAAAGATGCAGATAACACATCTGGCGAAATCCTTCCCTGAACATGGTCAGGGAAAACTAAGGAAAGGGAAGGAAAAGCTATTTCCACGGGCTGCCTTGGTCCTCTTTGTGTAGCCCACCACACTGAGACCAGAGCAAGCTGCCCTACCTCCCCATGCTCCAGGCTGGCTGATGAGACCTGCTGTGAAGGAGCAAGCTTAGAAGCAGCCTTAGCAGAGCCTCCCAAAACCAGAGTCTCAGCAGGGACCTTCATCTTTTCCTTCATCAGGGAGCTGCTTTTCAGCCTAGGCTCCTGCCACGGGTCCCCACCCGAGCAACACTGCAGACATTTGCATGACGGTCATACCCTGCCAAGGCAGCCCAGACCCTGACCCGCTCCCCATCCCTGTCTCCCCATCCCTGTCTCATCACCCCAGACCTCTCCTCCTGCACATCACAGCAGCTTTTCCATCACTGGGCTGTGCACAACCTGAGCAGCTGATGTTCACCACCACCATTACACACTATCAAGCCTTCTGGGTCTGGGCACATGCAGGCAGCTTGTTCTGCCTTCTGGGCATCAGAAAGCAGGACACTATACCAGATATGGACACACGTGCTTTCTGCTGCATCCTCCAACATGCCCTACCAGATGACCAGGTAGGGCAGCCCTTACAACATAGGTCTGACATTAGTCATCCCTGGTTTCTAAAGGTGATGTCCAGTTTAGGAGTGGGTGAGCCTAACAGGTCAGCAAGTCCTAAGATGCCCTCAGGAAAACAGGACATGTATAAAACAGAACTGTGTGGAACATTAGCTGTGTTGCACATCATCACACTAGCTGCTGCTTGCTCGCACCCAGGTAAACAAAGAAGCCAAGAGTGCACAGCCATTTCATTTTATTAATTAAAGTGACTGGCATTTATACAGCACCAAAGCACTTTGCAAATCTTAATTAAGCTTCGCAGCAGCCCTGCGAGGTGAAACGTGTTCCCGTTTACAAACAGCAGAAATGAGACACAGTGAAGTAAGCAACCTGCCAGCAGGCTCAGGAGTTCTGTGAAAAAAAATGGGAAAGAATCCAAGGTCCTGCCGTCTTCCCAGTCCTTTCCCCACTTTCTGCTCCCCACCCTGTGGGCTACCTCACGGCTCTAACCCTGACCGGACACCATGGGGACCTCCAGCTCAGGCAGACACGTGTGCGTGGGAGTAACACCAGCACAAGAAAGCTGAAATGTTCTCCCACGCCTAAGAGATGCCTCGGGGATCTATAAAAATTTTATTATTTTTCATATATTGAAACAGGTGAAAAATCTACAGCCGAGGCTTCAGTACAGCTCCAAAGTTCATCTCACACTGCCCAGGGCCACTGATTTTTATTGCGCTAAGGCTGGGGAAAACTAATACTGAGTGTCTGGGCACAGTTATACCCAGTAAGAAATGTCCCCCGCAGCCAGGGGGGAAGCGGGGGGACCCTATTATTCTCACCAGCTTGCCTGCCCTGTCCATGGGGAGATCCCTGCCACGCACTCCCCATGTCTGCACCAGACCTGGGGGCTGCCTGCAGCAACCCTGCCCAAACCCACCTCCCAGCTATCAGCATCAAAGGACAGCTGGCAAGGGGGTAGCTGAGGTGCTGGGGGTGTATAGGGGAAAGGGGGAAGCCCTTCCCTTGAAACAGCATTGCGGGGGAAGAATCTTGTTGGTTTGGGAGGGAGAAGGAGGCTCTATGGCTGTAGCAAGAATTGCTGTTCCCATCTCTCTTCGGGTGGGATCTTGCACGTCAAGAGCAGCGCTCTGGAAGAGAATGGCTGCCTGAGGGAAACAAGCCTGACAGATATTTTGCACAAATAATTGAATTATTTTTAGATGCTCAACACATCCACTCGCAAGACAGCTAGCCACGCAGGGATGAACAGATCTCGAAGCTCCTTACTAATCCACTGAAACAGCTAATCTCCTTAACCCTTGTAGCTCATGAATAATGGCAGACACATGATTTCCTTTGGAAAAGCATTGCACCTCCTTGCTTCTACTCCAGAGGCTGTTCCCAAAGGAAGGAGACCTGCAGCGGGGCTTTTTTTCTTTTTTTTAAATTTTATTAAAGGGAAAGGCAGGTGCAGATAGGATGCCAGCAGAAAGGGACGAGGACCAATCAAACGGGGAAGAGCTCCCACAACAAAGAGACCTTTCTCTCCATCCCTCCTTTGCTGTTTCTTGCAGCCTGGCATATGCACAGGCGTGATTCATCCCTGCCAAAGCAAAATAGGGTCATCAGCCATCCCAAATGCATGATAGCTGGAATGAGGGGAAGAGGTTATTGTCCAAGTGTCTCCAAGAGCCCCAAGCTTAAAAGCCAAAGACTTGGTTTGGCTGAGCATGGGAAAAAAAACCCTGCAGTTACCTTCTGTTTGACTTTTCATTACTTTTGCTAGAACAATCTGAAGCATCTTATATTGAAAGACAGCTCTGTCTCAGTGCTCTGCGTGGGCTGTTTATGCTCAGTTCTGCCCTCACCCTTCACAAGAGTGAGAGTAGGGCCTGATTCCTAAAGGCTGTTATCATCACCTTTTTGTCTGCAACACACACTTTAAACAGCAGGTGTGTAAAATCTTATCGATTGAAGGAAACCTGTGAGATAAACAGCACATGGAAAAAAGATCTCTAAATACATGCATATACACACACACACACAAAGCTCAGGGGGGACAGGGGCCGTATCATGGGGCTTTCTTTTTTCCATACAGCCAGGACACAAAGATGATATCCTGATATTTCAGTGCTGCTGAAGAAACATCCCAACAAATGTGAGTTTGGTTGTATTTCAACCAGCTCTATCAGCAAAATTCCTGGAACTAGGGCAACAAGGATCACTCAACATATTCACAGTGGCAAACAGATGTTGCTGCATGCAGAAGAGATGCAGGAATTGCCCAGCCATGGATGCTGGTATGGCTGTATCAGTTCTGCTGCAAAAGTCTGAAAGGCTTTGAAAAAAACCTCTTGACTGCTGCAAAACAGAAAGAGTTGTGCTTTTCTAAAGCCCTCATTGCATAATACTTCCACATAATCACATACCTGGGTGAATTTATAGCACAGTTACGGTACAGAGGCATGGTGTGTGTGGGGGATATTTCTATGTCTCATGAAATTTGCATAATGGATTCACAAATTGCTAAGATGTATTTTAACATCATGCCTTGACCTGAGCATATCCCTGCTCTGCTGCTGGAAGAACCTGTGCTGAGTTTGGCCAACCCAGCCCTGCCATAGTCCAGCAAAACTAGTAATAAGATTTGTCAGTGAACACCAGTGTACATTACTGCAGAGGAGAAGGCCTGGCCCTTCCCAACATCTGTCCACAGCACCACAAACCTGCTTTAACAACAAATGTCCACTAAAAAGTCTCAAAGTTAGCCGAGTCCAAGCTCAGGCCAAGGTGCACTGAAGCAAATGCCAAAGTTAGCCCCAACTTCTGCAGGGACAGCACAAGTGCCATAGTTGGCAGTGGGTCCTCAGCAACAAATCTAATTTACAGATCACTTTTCCAAATTCAGCAGTATTTCCAACATCATTAGAGAAGTATGAGGCTGAGTATTCAGGTCCTGGAAGATCTTTAGGCATCCTAGTATCTATGTGCGTCTGCTGTTATCCCTGCTGCTGTGGAAAGTGCTCTTTACCTTTGCCAACAAGTGGTTTTACCTCCTCTGGAAACCTGGACTGGAAGAAAATCCTCTGAGATGGTGTACCAACAAATTAAACTGTTCTGTCTGGAACCACCAAAATGGGTGAACAGTCAAGTGAACTGCAGATTTTCCACCAGTTTGCAGAAGAGCACAGCAAACCATCTGCTCTGTCCTTCCTATCTCAGTTTTGTAAGACCAAGGCATCTAAAGAGATTTCAGCTTGTTAGCAGTGTCACAGTAGTACCTCCCACCAGTAACAAAGTCAAAATTAATGTTAAATTAGCATTAATATTTAAAATAAGTTATTCTATTCCATGCTTCTCTGTTTGTGAGGAGATTAGGGTAATCTCTCTGAGGATTTCCAGTCAGCTTCCCTGCCAGGGCATCTGCTAGACGAGAACTGATACTTTCCAGCATTTGATCTTGTTCAATTCTACAGCATCTGGAACACAGTCAAAATGCATGGTTTCTTCAAAGAAGTCCTTGCCTGGGACTTCTGAGTGGTGAACATTGTTGGGTATAGTCAAACTTTTCAGATTTTGGAGCAAGGAAAGGTCATTTTCTCCTGCTTGCCCTTTCCAGCATCCTGCCCTGTCTGTGGGTGTCCCAGTGGAACTCCTGCTCCCCTCATCCAACCACACAACTCTGGCTCCCTGCTCCTCTCCCTCCTGGTCTGCCCAAGCTGATGTGACAAGAACAAAGTCTCCCTCCCTACCACCCCTCTCCCTGCACAGGGCAGCTCCCCGACAGCCTGGGCTTGTCCTCACAGTTCCCACTGGCCATGGCACTGCTGACACCTGACCTTGCCCACAGCCAAAGGAAATTGAAATGTAGAAGCTGTGACTCGTGGGGAGAGCAAAATGCAATGTTGCCTGCAGCTCACTGCTTCTCCAGCCTTGATGCATGGCTGGGATCACTAGGGACCAATGAGCTGGACATTTCCCTGACAGACCGTGCCCAGTTTATAATCAAGTGTCTCCCCCGTGAGACTGCAATGTTTTCCCACTGGAAACATTCTCACCCTGCAGCAAGTGGGAACAGTGCTGGCGCACACCAGTCACTCTAGAAAAGGCTCTGGGGATGATCTGGCAAAGGGACGAGTAGTAGTAGGCAAAAATGGATGCTTGGTTGAAGCCGCGTAAACACCCCTTTAGTATAACTGCTCAGCAACATCCCTAAAAACAAATCTCCCCTGTATGCTTGGTCCCATCAGAGAGTGCCCCAAAGACAACCTCACATCTCCTCCCCCTATCCCTGTTAGCACCCTACAGAGACAGTGGGTGCTTGGTGTCTTCCCAGGAAGAACCGTGTGCCCATGCTGACTGAAGGCCCCCTGTCCAGGAGAGCTTGACACATGCATCTCCAGCCACCACAGCATGGGGACAGCCCCAGCCCTGTCCTGTCCCCAGGAGACCTGCACAGCCACAGGCAGTTGAAGAATGTCCCCTCCCACCGGTCCAGCATCTAGTGGCCACTGCACAGCAGGCAGCTGAGGAGGAGACGTGCAGCTGCCTACAGACACCACATCATGCTGCGACAGCAAACATCCTGAACGGCAGTGGGAGCAGGACACAAGCCCCTTGCAGCACCCAGCATTCAGGGGAGACGTCCTCCCACTCACACCATTTCTCCCAAGCTGATGTATGAGCTCAGGTGTCTAGAGAGGAAGGTGCAAGGTCCAAAGTATCACCACATGTTGCAGCAGTATTAGTCAAACCCTTCTCACATTGCACTGGAAATGCAAATCCTCCTCCCCTGCTACTCAGCACTGTCAGCCAGATGCCTGCTGTCTTCACATCCCAGTTGTTCCCCACGAAAAAACACAACACATCAAGTCATCAGGGTTAAACAGCACCAGGCCACGCAAAGGTTCAAGTCAGAGAGGCTATTGCAAAGGACATAGGAGATGAGACAGAGCTCAACCTTAATACATAGCAGGTAAAAACCTCAGGGAGGCTTTTACTGAAAATCTTAATAGGATCAGTCTATAGCCTCTACTTTCATGCAGAGGTCAGTGCCCACATATCAGCTAGCAAAGGGGCCAGGTGCCCTCCCTGCACCAGGCTGGCCACAAGGAGATGTCCCCAGCAGCTCTGGAAAGCCCACAGCTTTGCCTTTCCTTGACCTGCAGGACCCAGGCAGCTGCTTTCCAGGCTCCCAGCACTCCCTGCTCTGCAGGCTGGCTGGCAGCCCAGATCTTGCCCTCACACTGCCCAGTGTACCAGCTGGCCCTCAGATGGGGCACAGGTGAAATTTCATTCATTGCAAGGGCTGTTAAACAAGACCCAATAAAGAAGCTCCACTTGCACTTCTTTGGCTCCCTCCTCATATCCAGACTTATCTTACTCTGTGGAAATAAGCCTGCAGGGATCATTTCATTTATGCTGCTCAGCACTACAGACTTCAGTAAAGTGACTGCTAATTTGCATCACCAAGGGATGTAAATTTGCCCCAAAGAGCCCATGATCCACCCACAAAACTCTCCTCTGAGCCAAACGGGGAAGCAGAGAAAAGAAAATAAGGGCAGGGACAATCTAGAATAACAGGGGGAAATTCCAGGAGGAAAAGAAACGTGAAGAAAGGGATCAGGAATCATCTGCAATGTTACCTGATGGGTTCTTCAAGCAAAGCTGAAAACCACAATATTGCAAAGATCTCCCATTGACCTGGGCACTGTGTTCTGTCCCCAGACCTCTGCTGCACTCACAATGAAACGTGAACAAAAGCACGGAGAAGTGGCCTGCGGAGCTGGGATGCCGGAGTGTCACAGCTCATCACAGAGTGGAGAAAAAAAACACCCCAGAGCTCTGACAGCTCAGCTCTGCATGTCACATCAGTGTCCATTGAGGAAAGCAGGCACAGGAGATATTTCAGTACAAAAAGCACTCTACAAGAAAAAAGGCGTGTCTTGAGGAGGGAGCTCAATAAGCTAGTGGAGAGGACTGAGAGGTTCAGTTTCAAGCTACCTAAAAGATTAAAGAGACCGTGTCTAGCACCACAGCTTCTCACCAAGGACTGAAATTCCATTTCCATCACATTTTCCACAGTGTTGAAGACCGAAGTACCATATGTAGAATTTGTGTTGTGGTTAACACCCATCCAGGAGGTGGGGAAGCACTCAGGTTTGGAACAGGAGGTTTGGGTCAATGCGTGCATCCCAAGGGTGACGCCAAATTTTTGTGACCCAAGCCCGACTTCCCAAGGGAGAAAGGGGCACCTCATGGACTCAGGTTCACACAGAGCTTGCCCCTGGCTAGGAGCCACTGATATGGCAAATGGCATCAGCATCCCTCTTTTGTACAAAATAGCTGAAAGTGGATGCACCCAAACCCCAGCAACACACAGTCCAGACAGGATCTGATGAGGGAACGAAGGGAATAATCCTGGGACTATTTCTCACCACTAGTGACTTGGGGACCAGGTAGTTACAGACCCATTACAGCATCTTTCCTCTTGACTGGTGCCATAACAACTGCCATATATTGTCTCCTTTGAACTTCAGGCATTAACCACATAAGAACTGAGACAAGATGAATGTTTTCAGAACATATTCCAGCACCTGGGTAATTCAAAGGGTTGCCAGCAGATCTGGGGGACTTTCATCCTGAAGTTGGTGGTTCCTGCACAGCCTCACTAGGAAGGCACACTGATAGCTGATGGCCAGCTTGGGGTCCATTTCACATAAGATAAACGACTATGACATCGCAGAAAAAAGAGCAAGCTTCAAAGAGGCAACAGACATGCTGAGCGTACCAAAAATATGCAGTTAAAAATAACTAACGCTAAAAATGCTGTGAAAAGCAAACATTTTGCCAATATCCTAGAGTGACATTTTAGAAGATGCTCATGGAAGCAGTCCTGTATATAGTCACAGTGAAGTTTTGTGCACCTTCCTACACCTCAGACAGGTGGAAACAATTTTGAGACCTTTAACTGATATTTGCTGTCGAGGTAATGTCTCCTAGAACTGTCTACCAAGATCTTCAAAAAGGCAGAGAGTGAAGGCATCCCAGGCAATCACTCTACCTCTTCATCTGTGCGTGTCACCACCAGCTGTGCCTGCTTTACCAGAAGAAAAATCATCTGGAATTGCTTACTTCCCAGAATGTGCTAGCCCTTCTCCCACAGCAGAATAGCAGGCAGCTGGCACATCAAGCAGGTGACCTGTTCAATTCACCTCAACGTCCTGGCAACACCGAGCCCCTGCTAGTTTGAGCACGGTGCCTGCAGCATACCCACTCCCTTTAGAGATCTCTAAACAGTCTTTGCTTTCTCCTGGCCCTGGCTGGCATTCAGCTCCTATTTTGAAGCTTGAGGGCTCCTTTCATCCTAATTTGTGCAACCAGCAATGCTATTCTTATTCAGAGAAACATCTAATTCATAGAAACATTGTTCACAAATGGTAGCAAAAAGCCTTGTACATCAGAGGAGAAGCTCTTACCAAATACGAGGTTGCAGCAGAGCTCACCCTCCCTTGCTGCTGTAGCTCTATCTGTCGTGGCTTTGCTACCCCAATGCCATTATCTGACAGACCATATCCACCTAGCTCTTCCTGCACGTTCTTTTTCATTAGTCCCTCTCCTTGCGCTATCTCCAGCCCCTAAACAGATCCACAGACTGATTTAACACATTCCGTTTAAGTGAGAAAATCTTTTCTCCCCAAGACCTCTCCCAAAAGACCCAACGCTCCCTCCAGTCTCTTCCCAGTTATCTTGGTGTCTCTTCGACTGTCTGATTGTTGATGCTGGGCAATACTTAAGCTAGATTTGGCACTGAAAGACTCCTCCAAGGAATGCTCAGCCCCACCACTTCACTTGGGTGATCACAGGAGAAACGAAGAAACTCTCTTTTCCTGGTTGGATCTCTGGGGAATTGTTCACACACCTCTTGCTCACCCCAGTAGTGACTTTCAGCAGCTTAAAAGGGTTTAGGAACACGTTAGTCATACCCTGTGCTTCAGGTACTCTGCCTGCATGCAGCTTGCTGAGGATGGAGGATGTGGTTAAGTGATGACATCCCCATCTGAGTTTTCAGAAGACCCATGCAGCTAAGTCCAGGCTGCATCGGCAGCACAGCTAAACCAGAGGTGGCAATTCAGTCACCTGCTCCAACCTACTGCCAAAACCTTCAGGGACATAGACAAGCAAGGACAGAGAGTGAGAAGAGTGAGAAGAGGGAATAAGGAGGGGTAAGACCCTACAGAATTGAGAGATTTGCCTTGTGCTGTTCTCTGAATGAAGCATCAAACTTGTCCAGGCTTACACTAGACTGGGAGGCAAGTCAGAGAAAGAGGAGTGATGCTGGCTTGGCCTCACAGGCATCCACCCCCGTGGAGCACCACTGGCATGGGGACAAACTCCTTTGATTCTACAGGCTGTTGACTCAGGCATGAGTCCATCGTACATGGATGAGGGACGAGATCCCACAGCATGGGGAGGCACAAGGAGGGGACGTGCTAGGAGTACGGCTGTGTGGAACACGAACATCACCCCTATGTGGGGACTCACTAGCAGCTCTGCAAGCATGCAGGGCACCACAGTGTCTCCCATCACCCCTACCATTTGTAGGTGGTGAGAAGCGTGTCATGAACATGCCAATTCCACCCCGAGGTCTCCTGGGTCTGTAAGGGGACTAGTACCAAGACAGCACATGTGACAGCAGTGGAGGGCATGTCCTGTTTGATAATCTTCGTCTTGTCATCCATCCAGGGAAGAGCATACATCTCTCCTTGCTCCATCTTCAAACAAAGGCTCAGAAGGAATGCAATGTCCCCTCAGACACACCAGGAGACTTCCTAATTAGCCAAATGGTCTTCCAAAAATAGGATTAAAATGTCTGCCCCAGACCAGAAGTATGTTTCAAAATATTATCTGGGTATCAGAAAGGATATTTTTAGAATGTTACAGACTTTAGTTCTTCAATATATTTAGATAGCTCGCCAGACACTAGGGAAGACCTTCCTCCCTCAACAAAAAGGGTGACAATGACAACTCTGATGCAACAGAAGGGTTTAGGGGTCATTTGCAGCAGCCAGATAAGGCTGAATTCAGGTGTATCAGGACAACTGGATCTCCAACAGCTTCACAACAAAGGGTGTATTAAAAAAATGTGATAGACAGTCACGTTCACACAGGCAGAGCGTGAAGTGAATAGTCTTTAAGGCAGAATAATCTGAGGGTTTCTGCTCAGCAGCCAGTGCACCCTGCCAGAGGCAGGAAAGCAGATGTCCTGGAGAGCACTGGGAGAGGCTACAAGAGAAGACAACTAGGTGATCTTTAAAGTCTCTTCCAACACAAGCAAATTTGTGATGACTTACAGTGGCACAAAGCTGAGAGGAAGGAATGAGAACCGGAAAAGCAGCCATAGCAGGTGTGCCTTCAGCCTCATCAAATGGGGAAAGTCTTGCTGACCACAGGGCTAATTATAGAGACGAATGAGACCCACTTTTAACTGGCTCAGAAAGGAGGCAGAAATAAGGGTTGGAAAGAACAATCTAACAGCACAGGCTGGCAGGGCCTAGAGAAGGTGGCAGATAATCATGAACCAGCTATCAGAGGACCAAATCCATCTCTCCAAGCTACCTAGAACTGGAAAGGCCTCAGGCCTCAGCTGGGGTACAGGGTCCAGTTCAGGGTGCTCCAGAGAGACATGGACCAAATGGAAGAAGAGTAAAGAAAGCAACTGGAGGGCAAGCAGGGCTGGTTTATTTCAGGAAAACTGGAATTACCCTACAGAAGAGGAGAATATGGGATGGTAAGTGCAGCTTTCAGGCACAGCATTCAAAGACCTAAAAGGCTTATCCAGGAAAAATTGAAGGAAGAAAGGAACTGGGAAAAACATATTTTCCATGTCCCTGATGGAGAGAATAAACAATATGAGTCTGGAGCAAGACTAACTTAGCTTGAAATCTAGGAACCTCTTTCTAATGGGCTAGGATAGTGAAGTTCTGCAACAGGTTACCTACAGACATTGTAGAAGCCTCTACAGCAGAAATCTTCAAGAACAGGTTGGAAAAACATGGCATAAATAGCATAGGTGCAAATGGCTCTGTCTTAGGCTGAGATGATGTTGCATGGTGCATGCATGGCCATGTTATGCCCACATTTCTTAGCTGAGCAAGCAACAGTTATTATGCTCAGCTGGGACAGCAAAAGAGGGATAGTCCCTTCTTCAGAGGGATCCTCTCTTGAACTTTGTAGACTGTTGGCTATCCTTGTAGCACTCCACAAACAGAGGGAATTCACCAAGAGCCGTCTCCCTGCCTGCCTGCCCTCCCTCGTGAGACAGGGCACTGCATTGACAGCAGTTGTTGGGAGGCAGGCTGGCAGCAGGGAAGGCAGAAATCTCTTCCAAGTTAAAGCAGGCATCAATGGTGACTATTGAAGGTAAACTACAAGGGCAGACTAGTGGCATTCTCCTCTGTAACTATCAGAGCCAAGAGAGGATGAGCAACAAGGCTACTTTGAAAGCTGGCTGGTTGGGAGAAGAAAAAGCCTTTTGCTTACCCTGTTTGACCTCAAAAAGCCAGAGCACTACACTGCATGCACTGTGGTAGAGATGCTTTCAATCATCTGCTCCGCCAAGGCATTTGGCCCCACTATTCAGGTGAGACAGACTATGAATTAAGGATGTGAGAACTGATTTTGCAGAGCTGAGATCCATATCCATTTTTGCAGCATCACCAGTTTTAGAACGTCATTAAGAATCTGACATTTTTTACATTTCCCCTCTATTTCTTTTCATTTTCTCTTGCCAACAAACTGCCAGATTCCAGCCAGAAATGCAGTCAGTGTGCTGAAATCTAATTTGAAAAGATAGTCTTGCTTCTAGCTGAATTACTATAAGAAGCATCCAAATTTCACAAGAGAGACAGGGATGTCCCTTATAGGTATGGAGCCTGCATACAGGCTTCATAGTCCTGCATTTATCTATAGGAGAGAAGAAATGAGAAGAGCATAGGGAGGGGACACAGGCCTCTCTGTGGGTCTCTTCTCTCCAAGCACGGGCATGTCAGACCACAAGGATGGTTTGTTATAGGTGGACAGGCACATTCTGAAGGGTTCCTTAAAGTGGTAATTAAAGGACATTAAAGCTAGAAGGATGAGATATAAGCCACATGAATAGGTTTCATGCCACGAGTTCTACAAGCTGGCCTTTCTAGCTTAAGTACTAGAGAGTCCCTTTGCTGGAGTTATATTTTGCCTCTACTGCTCACTTGAACGACACCAGAGGAAGAAGTGGCTGTCACTGCTAGAGGGGCCACAACCGCTTCTGTCATCACACTGGGCTGGGATTTATGCTCCTTTTAAATGGGAGCAGGGAAGAGCTCACAGAAGCAGAGAGATGGAGATTCTCATCTAACCTGCTGGACTTACAGGAGAGGCATGGGTGGGAAGTTACATTCATTGAGAAATTCAAGGAAAGACTCTCTTACAGGCAGACCTCTCTACTGTCTGCTAGAGGTTTTATGATTTACCAGCAACAGAGCACAGCACTCCAGTCCTACCCTAACAGCAGGATGATGCTAGCTGTAGGGATCCCTGGACTTCACCTGGTTGACACAGTTTTGACAGGCAGTAGCAAAAAGGGACAGGACATTGTCATTCCTGCCAACCTAGAGGAACTCAGGTGACACATCCTCTATCATGATCTTACCAAGGAGTCCGAGAAATCACCTCTGAAAGAACAATCAAAGGAGGATGTAGTCATGTATGCATATGCTAAAGTTAAAACATCAGGTACTACACTGCAGTCTTGCATTTAAATGTAGCAAAGTGGGAAGATCTGCACAGAGAACCCCAGTAATGGTCTAACAGTTGTGTCTAACAGCATTTTTTTTTGCTTTTTTTTTAAAAAAAAAGCTATTCATAAATATTTCAGATAAAATTTACGATGTTTTGGTAGGTATTAAAGTCTTATTTACTACTGAATCATACAGTGTACTCTCTCTGAAGGCTGCTGGGAAGGACTGTTAACACCTATGCTCAGAGCTGACATCCATGTGATGACCCCAAGGTTTGACTGCACTAACGCTTTCTAAGAAGATATCTAGGACCTGTGCCCCAGCTGGGGTGCAGGAGGAGAGGCATGCTGCAGCTTTTCCACCCCTCCAGGTGCCCAGACCAGACCCAGCAGCAAAGCCACAGCCAGCATCCTTCCAGGACACATGACTGCTGATGCTGCGAACTTTGCTCCCACTACAATGGTCCCTTCCTTCAGTGACAGGGACTGCACAAACCTCACAGGCTATCCTCTCTGGAGATTAAGTGTTCCAAAAGAAGCAGAGGAAGACCATGGATCTCATTGCTATCACAGCATAGCTATCACCTCTAACCAGACACCCCCTGTACTGAGGCACTATGGGCTGCTGGAGCCAGTCCCACTAGGCTGCGACAAAACATGATATGCACCAGCCCCACCAGTTACATAGGCTGCTTTTGAGAATGACATTAACAGGAAAAAATTAGTAAGCCTTAAAACTAAGATAGCTTATGCTTTAGCGCTGTAGATTCTAGAAAGAAAAAAAAAAATTGATTTAAATGACACAGCTAGATGGTAACCCCCTGGAAGCCAGGTGGCTGAGCATCGCACCAGTGCCAGCCAGAACATTTCAGGGTAGGTTTTTCTTTTGTCACGTTTATATCACTCTCAGATTGCTGAAGACCAGCAAAAACACACTGACCCGAGCCCTGGAGAAGTAGATGACCTCTCTCGCTCAGCTGCACCAAGGCTATAAGCCCAGCCCCGTCTTGATGCTGAGCTCTGTCTGCTGGTGGGTCTGTGGAGAAGCAGCAATGCACCAGAACAGGGCTGGATCACCACCAGGGACTCGGTGCTCTGCTCACCTCCTGCTTCAGATATACCACTACTTCTGGCAGTCAATAAAAGGCTGCAATGCACTAGGCAGGAAACCTCCTCTCTCCATCCTTTCCACTCTTCCAGCTAAAGAGATCCAGGAAGATTTATTACAGCAATAAAAACAAAAGAGATGGAAAGATCTGGGGGAGTCTCCAAGGCAGGCAGTGCTTCAATAAAGCTCAAGCAGGCTCTTGGGGGGATGCTGATCTCTGGGAGAGACCACACCAAACGGCAGCAAGCAATTCATCTGCCGAAAGGGGAAATGTCAGCCCACGCTCATGTGATATCTCACAGAGATGGCAGGAGGGAGAATTCAAACACAAGGGAGCACTGGGCTCCTTTTTTTTTAAACCCCTGAGTAGAAGAGTAGCCAGATGGGAAGGGCGATGCTCAAGCAGGGGAGCCAAGAGGGAGCCACACAAGAGCAATTCCACTCTCCTAACTCCCATAACTGCATGTCAGGCCCTGGCCCCAGTGATAACCATTGCTCTGGTTCCAAAATTTCACCCACTCCTGCAAAAAACTTCACTCACAGCACAGCATCGCTTTCCCAGGGCAGGGTGCCTCAGAGAGACTGAACTGTCACCATGCTACCTGCAGGCAGAGAGAATATGGGAACTCGTCTGCAAGAGCCTTTTACTCATCTCTGCTCTTACTTAGTAGAAGAGACAGTCAATAAAACCAAAGGCAAGTCTCTCCTTTTCAGGCCACGGAGTCTCTTAGTAAGGACCCAAGGTAGATGGCCCTGAGCTAGGTCTTCCTGGATCAGTGCAGGGCTTGCAGCTCTTTACCTCCCTTCGTAATACCCCTGCAGGTCCACACACTCCCAAACAGCGACCTACCCACAGGCAGTCCAAAATTCCCTGGGAAACACCCCACACAGCTCTCCAACACCCCCTGCACCCAGATTGGCTCCTCATGGCCATGCGGGCACCAACCAACCTTCTCCCTGGACAGAGGCCACGTGCCACGTAACATCGTGGCAAGGGCTGTGCTTTTGCATCTAAGGAGAAGCAAAATAAAACCTTTAAGCCTGAGAAAGAAAGAAGGAAAGAGAAAATGTGTTCCTTCTGGAGAAGGAAGGAGGGTTCAATTTTTGAAGACCTTGGAGGCTTTGATCCCATTTTTCCCCTTGACAGACCTTCATGGTTTAACCTCACAGAACTGTCTCCTTGCCTTAGTTCCATCTGCAAAACAGAGTGTTAGGTACATAAGGGATGCTGGAATGGACCACTGAAGATCTCAGGATATAACAGCAGCTTCACTCCAGGACTGCTGCATTTCAAGAAAACAGGAGGGAACAGGCCATACTTTGGAAAGCACAGCACTAAAACACCTCCTTCTAACACTGATTTATTTGGTACTGTTAACAAAAGCAACTATCAAAATTCAGGTAGAGTATAAATAAATGAGGAAGTGATTTTCAGTCCTCATTTTTGGTAAGTGTACCTGTGCTCAAAGCTTACTGTGCTTTTAAATAACTGGTTAATTCTTTCCCCCGTGCAAAGCTCTGCAGTTCACCTTTAAAAGGTAGAGATGGATGATTTAGAGTCCAGCATCCCAAAAGCAAATCTCTGCTCCCCATGAAAGAGGCAATAATTCAGCACGGCTACGCTGCCATCAGCCACACTTCTCATCTCTCCGGTGCACCTTTCCTGTCATTCCTGGCAGGGGGAAATAAATGGTGGATGCTCTCTATGTCACTTTTGGGGGTGGGAAAAATAGAAAAGGGATGACCTTGCAAACACTGCCAGCAAGTCACATGTGTCTAGCTCAGAGATGGCTGGTGATCTCCTTCGTGACTGCCTAACTTTGCTAATTAAATGCTTTAAATGTTGAAGGGAGACATATTAACTCCCCAGAATGTGGTCAGTGTTAGACGGACTTTGTAAAGTGGAATTTTTTTTGCTGTTGCCAGGTATTTTGGTTTGGGGTTCTTTCTTCCCCGATGGTTCTCATATGAAAGAGGGTCAGTTTGCAAGTCAGAAGATTACTGTTTTGATTTATTTTTTTTAACTAATGCTTCTGCAAGCCCAGCACAGGATCTGAGAGTCAGACAAGAACTTGTGCACTTCTCCCAGTAATAAAGGCCTTGTAGTTCTACAGGAAAGCCTGATGCTTTTAGACTGGGATGCTTTCTGGCTTGTCTATTTTTCCATAGCTATCCTGTTTGTGGAAGACTGAGAAGAGCTGACCCAGGTTGCCAGCACTAACAGAGCTGATTCACACAGAGAGATCAGGCCTTGGAAAACATTATAGCTGAAAAGTCAGGGGAGAAAGGGAAAAGGCAATTTCTTTTTTTTTAAGTCTTGTATCCATCCTGTCCCCCGTGACTCTGTGCATGGCATGGCTAGGGAAGCACAGCCTGCCATGCAAGTCAACATCATGTCGACAGCTCTCTCACAGCCATGGAGCCCAGCTCTAGCGGGAAAAGCCCACCAGCACCATGCAAAAAACAGCCACCAAGACCAGAAGAGGCAGGGTACCTCTTTCCAGCATTTATACCTCACGAGGAAGGGGTGGATCTCAGGGGTTGTGACCTCTCTGCTGGCCAAGAATTCATACTGAACACGAAAGGGATTTTCACATGGCTTTGAGCTGAGACTTCAGTCTCTGGGAACCCGGTCCAGCTGTCTGTTTTGCACCAGGCACAAATTCAGTCCTTCAGGAAAGAAATGTTCGTATTGATCAAGTCTCCCTCTGAAGAAAAGACTATTCTTTTACCATTTTGAACAAGCCCATTAACTTTTCTCCAGTTATCAAAGGACATCTCACACCTGTGAACATGTCCAAGCTAAGCAGTATATGTACAAGGACAGTGGAGAACGTACAGGTCCTCACAGTAGCACATGACTCCATGCAAGTGATGAGAAGTAGGTCAGATTTCAAAAATTACCTGCTTTAACTGCACACAGTGAGATTTATAACAGAGGCAGGAAAATTCAGATAGCTGTTCAAACACAGTATTGTGATTGCAAAGCTGGAAATACCCTAAAAGTAAAATTTAAAAGATCTTTCCCTTCCATATGAAAGAAAATGTTCTTCTATGCTTAATATATAAAAAAATACATTAGACTCAGGTGATTCCACTCCATTCAGCCCAATGCCAGGTGATAGTTTCCTGCAACATTACTGAAAGATGCTAAGGTGTGAGTTCATGTGTAGGTCAGTGAACAAACTTGAAAAAAAAGCTGTTTGGTCTCCAGAAAGATGAGATACTCAGTCCTGTGTGGACCACAACACCAAGGATGCCCTGCCTTATGTCAGTTTTGGATTCTACGCTCTGCTGATCTCAGTCCACGCTGTTGGATATGTGTAAGGACCTGACCCTACATGGAGGTCTGCTGAAGCCAGTGCCTTCAGCTGTGACTGTGCTCAGTGCAGAAGCACTAGATACATGCTCCAGTTTTGCTCTTTTTACAAGTCTTCCACAGTTTCTGGGCATATCTTCATCTCAACATGCCTTCAGCTTCATCCCTATCTGCAGCTGGGCAGGAAGCTAAGGCAGTGGTCTGTTCCAACTTGGTCCCAGTCTTCACCTGGAATGACTCCAACTCTTCTTACACATCCCCTGTCAGGGTAGAGATGCTCGGTCCGGGGCCTCACTGGAAGAGTGGTGCAAGAAGCTGTGACCAGGGACAAGATGCAAGGCAAGAGGCTTTCCATGATAATGCAGCATTAGGAAAGGTAACGGCTGCCACCTTGCCCCTCCTGCTGTTGGCAGAACTCAAGGGTGCTCCTGGGTGCCCCTGTATGGTGGCACAGTCCTGTGCAGCAGTTCCAAGTGGCCTTTTTGGGTTTCCTTGAGGACTGTAGATGTACCACAGCCTGTCCATTCCTCTCCATCTTCTAGGTTTAGCAGGACAAAGGGCATGCGCTCCAGATATCATGTAAGAAAACTGCAGTCCAGCAACTCTGGGAAAGGCTCATTTGCCTGGGGACACTCCAGAAAATTAAGATGAATTAATTAGGAGTGGGAAGTTAAGGCATGAGAAAGCCCTGTGTGGACATTCATGCTCTGAAGTAACATGACCTCAGTTCAGTTTAGCTTAATTATCCTGTAAAGACAATTAGGCAAGGGTAAGGTCCCAGGAATGAGCTCATCCACACAAGGATTTAACAGACTTTAACTACTGTCTGCAGACAAGCCCTCAGTCAATAAAACTATAACTGGCCCAGCCTGGTTTTGAGAGACTCAGGTCTGACTGTGCTCAGTGCATGAGCACTAGACACATGCTCCAGTTTTGCTCTTTTTACAAGTCTTCCACAGCTTCTGGGCACATCTTAATCTCAACACTAAGAGTCAAATAATGTAGAAATTACCAGAAACTTCATGTCCACCATCACAGCAGAAGTCAGAGCCCACCAGAAGCTTCCTGGAAAGCAGCATGACCATAATCTAGACTTAACCACTCCAAGCACACAGTTGCTACTGATACAGCTGCAGGGCGTTTAAATGGCTATTAACCACTGCAGTGACGCTCTACCCTGCCAGCTCTGCTCAGCCCAAAACATTTCTAGGTGCCAGCCTATCGCTATCGTTTGGATGTTATTTTATTATTCTGCTGTGCCAAGATAAGTGCTTGTTTCTTGATTGCAATAATAAATCACGAGAAAGACGTTTGCACTCAGTCATTTGGAAAAAAGAAAAAAAAGATTCCCACTAAAAAGCATAATTTAACTTTGCTACAGAAAGCAATGCGGTCTTAGCTCAGCAGCATTCCAGCACACGTAGTACCTCAACCAAATTAAGGGGCAATATCAAGGAGAACACTGTGATGGCAGAATTAATTTTGTCCCACAGCATGAGATTCTTACCCAAATGTAATTTTTTCTCTCCACACACAATGCAGACAACAACATAACCACATCTCACTATTTAAATATCACAAAGCTATATTGTGTCGGTAAGTGCGACACCTCTCAGTACAGCAAATGTCTTTATGTAGTACAGACCAAACTTCTCAGAGTCATTCATGAGAGAAGAGTTTAGTAAGCTACTCTTACACAACATACTAGGAATTAAATATAACAGCCCATAATGAGAGAACCACTGCAGGCATATTTAGGCCACCTAAGTTTTGCAGCTAAAATAGCTCCAGAGTTAACTGTTTCACCCTCCAAAGCAGAGTGCTAATGGACAGTGAACGGCATAATACACAGCCATTGACTTGGAAGGGAATTTTTGCCTAAAAGGCTTAGAGCAGTGGCTTTCAGCCTGCCATTTTGATGGCAGACTGCGGACTGCTCCTGAGGGATTCACAAAAGGTTACAGCGAAAAACAAGATCACTATACACTATAAAACCAAGCCAGATGTTTCTCAAAGGCCTCATATATTCCCCCTAGAATATTTTGAAGGTGCCAAAATGCGAGAAAGACTGACAACCTCCACCAGAGGGACAAACTTCTTATTTTATTTTGCCTGGTTTACACCAGTGTAACACTCTTACTGCAAAGGGAGCATCTTCTGATGTATACCAGTAAAAATTAAGAGAGAATTAGGGATAGGTCAGTTCAGCTGCATGCAGCAGGATCAAGTTAATTAAACTGGTGAGAGTACAGAGGACTGCAAAAATCCAACAAGATGTTTCACGTATGAAGCTCTGCATGTAGAAGACACTGAGACTACATTTTATTATCAGATAAACACTTTGTAATTGTGTAATTAAATATAATTTTTATAACTATACACACTGGGGGCAGAATTAACATTCTGCGTGGCATTATTGACTTCTAGGACTTAACCTTGCAAATGGAACATTCTTCTTAACGAGATTTTTTAAAATAGTCTCTCTTGGGTTTAAACGGGGAATGCAAGAGAAGAAAGGAAGCTCTCCATCCCAGGGAAGGATTCACACAAACACACCCTCTGTGGGACATGTCACAGCTTCAGGCAGCCAGCTCACGTGTGGGTTATTGTGGCATGCTCAGCTCCATGCCAGTCCCTACAGAACAAATGTCATCCTAGCAGTGGAGAACAGCAGAAAGCCAAGGAGAAGCACAGCAGGAACAGCTGCAACACAGGGTGTTCTCAAACATCTGTAGCAGAAACTCTGCTCTGTCCGAAGTGTCCCTCTCATGCGGTTCCTGCAGCTCAACACTGCTCGGCAACAGCAAGGGCACAACGAAGCTCTGTTCCTTGCCTGATGCCAAAAGGATAATCAAACGTCTGCCCTGCTTATGCGTACTGAACATTAAACAACATTTAGCTGGGCCCAGCGATGCCCCAATTTGCCACTAATGGACCTGCATCAGGGCGCAGCGCTCTGTGCTCTGCATGGATAACTGGCGATGGTAAGAGGTAGCCTGGCCATGCCCGGCACCAAGTATAATTCAGGAAAGAGCAGAAGGGAACACGGTGGTCTCTCCTCTGTATTCTGGATCCCAGTCACCAGGAATTTAGGAACCATCTGTCCCTCAGTCTGTATGCACCACAGTATGCTGAACACAAGGGGCTGTGTGAGAGACTGCCCTTTCTAATCTCTTAAAACTTGCTTACTGGAGGCAACACCAACATTATGTATGATGTTCCTCAGCTTTTCTTTTATTTGCATTACTTGCCAATCTTGGCTCCTTTCTTCAAGGACTTTTAAAGTCTTTGAAGCAGAGGGACACTTGGAGGCAAAAACCACAAGTGAATTGAGAAATGAAGGAGAACTAGAGAAGGAGAGGAGATAAAAGACGTGTATAGGAGTATACACAGAGAGAGGAAAGAAATAAAAAGAAAAGGAGTATGAAACTCCATCTGGCTTCTTTCAAGAAAAACGGAGGCTTGGTCCTATTCCCAGCTGCACAAGCCCCTATTGTTTAATGAAGAATCAGTATTCAGTGAGCACAGTCAACCCCACTGTACAATACCCAGTTGTTCTCCATCCTCCCAGGGCATGTCTGATGAATTCAGTCAACGTTACTAACCTTTTTTCTGGAGCATGGGTGGCTCTGTCACTGGATGGCACAGCTTACATAGGGACAGTGCCAAAAGCACTAATTTCAAGACTGATCCCATGTAACCGTGGTCTGATAGCACTACGTGTAGCCATACTGACACCCGGCACAGAACACCCCCTCTGGGATTTGCAGGCTGCAATTAGGAGGGGAACATGTCACTTTCCCTGGGGCTGATGAAAGCACCTCCGTCCCTATTGATTGCCCATCAATAGCCACTTCCCATCTCTCCCTCTCAGTTTCTGCAGTAACAAGTGTTAGTAATCAAATAAGAGTGGCAGGCTGATAAGATCCTGTTATCAGTGCACCAGTAAAATGGGATTCTAGATCTAATCTCCTATGTCACCGAGATTTAACCCCTCTGATGACTCAAGTATGTAGCCACAGCTGCTGGAGAGAAAATATCCAATCTTCATCCAGATCAAGAAAAGCAACAGAAGAGCCAAATTCCTGCTCCCACTGAAACCAAAAAAGAGCAGAAACAATTGGAGGCAAGGCACCTAATAGGATCCCTGAAGCGATTATTGTTCACTGCCTCTTCTCATGGCATTCTACTGTGCTTCCAAGTCACTGCAAAAAACAAAAATGCCAGGCAGCCAAAAGGGTCTGAACTGCCCTTTTATTTTGTTTCTTTTTCCACAAAGAAACATTACCAAAAATCAAAAATTGAGGTTCTCAATATTTCACAGATTCTTCTTCTGGACCTGTGAAATCTCCACACCTTCTCAACTAGGAGAAATAAGTCCTTCCACTCCATATGGGACTTAAATATTTCAGTACTCACTTGCACTCCAGTCCTGGCAGACCTTGGTTAAAATCTCATGTAAATGGCCCAATTTCATGGCTATTTAGCAACATGTCCTCACAGCACATAGCCATCTAGAGGCACCTGGACTGTCTGAGAAAGGAAGCTTTAAATAAGCTGCCATGACTACATGGTTTCTGCTCTTCCAACCAATCAAGTCCAAATGACATGGAAGTAACTTTGCCAGCAAAACAGCAAATAGCAGCAAAGAGATAGTTAATGCAACTCCCTCCACCCACCCTAACTTCAGGAATATTTCTACCACATGTAAAAGGCCTGAGCTCAGGCCCTCAAAGGTCTACTCTATTTAAAATGTTAACAGAAAAAAGAAATTCAACCAGACATTAGGGTTGAAAGACAGTCAGGCTGGCTGTTGCGTTATTCCATATGAAATACATGATATCCAAGATCTCAAGAACATGATATTTCTCCCTTCCTTAGCATTAGCACTTTTTTTTACTATTATTTCTGGAATGTTCCTCCTGCTTTTTCTCCCTTTCTGCCAAATCTGCTACAAAGCCAGTGTCTGAAAAAATACTGGAGAGTACATTGTTGCACATCCTCGGCCATTTCCAGCAGCAAACATCATCTGCATACAGCTGCGCAGGTGGAAAACCAACAATACCTAGTGAGTACACATCACATGCAACCATCGTGTAAAGGGACATCCTCTAACACAGTCCAGGGGGTTCATCAAGGAGGACACTTGCCAGGCTGGGACATAAGCTGCCATCACAGGGCTCTGCTGCATATCTGGTAACAAACACCTCGGCATCTGAAGAGCACTCCCCCATTTCCGATGGGAAAAGGCAAAAAATGGACAGTGAGTGGGACATTCTAGCTCTCCAGCTTTGCCTGGACATTCCCTTGAGCAGGGAAGAAAGTGAATAGCCTGGGAGAAATCTTCCCTTAGCATCACAGCAGAGGTCAGAGCTGCTTCCATCTTTTTCAGGGAATAAATCTCTGCCGCTGCCTGCAAAATCCCATAGCAGTCCCTTATTGGGGCTGTACTTAAGACTCACTATGCTGATGACTCACATCCAAAGGAACCACCAGGTCTGTGGGATCTCACGGGGCTCACCCCGGGCAGCAACAGCCTTTGAGATAAGAACACCACAGGGACACATAAGTTGTGTGAGTGAGCATAAATTCTGGCTATCAGTTACAGAAGGGTGCTTAGAAATTTGTAGTTGAACATCAGCATCGTGTAGGTGTTCAGCACTGTGGTTTCTCCACTATGCGGCCAATACTGATCCTCTTTATATAGTTCACTGATTGCCGGTTAATTACACATTGCTGATAAATCAATGTGCCGCTTCAGTCCTCGTTCGGTTTAAACCACCTGAACCGAGCAGTTTTTCCCCACAGCACAGCTTTCTTCTCCACAGAGCCACTCTCA
>NW_009717559.1:0-34381 GCF_000703405.1 Apaloderma vittatum | reverse complement strand
CTCCCCGCCCACACTAGGCCAGCCGCTGGCTCCATCCCAGGCACCAGACACATTGCTCTTGTCCAGCTTCCCAAGGCCCCCATTAGCCCTCTTCTGCTGCACATTGAGGCCTCTCTGGCAAGCAAACCATACTCCAGCATAACACCTTCCCCTGGGACCACAGTATCCCTTACAGGCAGGGCTGCATGTCACCTCATCATCGCTGGCATGGACAAAGGTGCTCAGCTGTTCAGGGCTTATGTCGACTCGTCAAGGTTGTGAGCAGGAACTGGCTACCTGTTAAATCTCAAAGCACTGACCACTACTTTTTCAGCCTGACAGACCAGATAGCTTTTTAATCCATCTTGTAGGCACCTATCAAGGCTGTATCTCCCCACCCTGGCTATAATGATGCTATGGGAGAATGCATCAAAACCCAAAAGCCAAGCTAAATGACACCCATTGCTCTCTCCATGGCCACCAGTTTGGGCATCCCATCACAGAAAGCAATTGGGTTAGTCAGGCGTGATCTGCTACGGTAAACTCATGCTGATTGTTCCCAGTCACCTTCCTGCACCTAGAAATAGCACAGTCTAACATATATCCACTCCAAGTTGGTTGTCCTTCACTGTAAAAAAGCTTTTCATTGTAGTTTATCAGGCTAGTTAAGGCTAAAAGCAATTTAAAGTTGCTAAGGGACCCTAATGGTCTCTGGAGAGAGGCTTGGGTGAAAAAGGGCTTACTGCGTAAATTGAGATGGGCACATACCCACGTCACGCACCCTAATGTCAGCTAACAAGCAATGCTGTGAGCAAGATCTTGCTGCCTTTGTTGATGGGTCTTCAGTCTCCACGATTCACAGAGGTACTCACCAGGGTCTGGAATCAGGTCCTCATTGGGGACAGTACAAGCAGCACGAGCAGAGGAGACAAGTGACGCCACAACGTATGTGGTGTACACGTGACAGCGAGAGAGCGGACGACGTTGTTGCAAACAGGTAAAAACAGATCAGTATTTCCACAGCTGCTAAGGGGTTAGAAAGAGGTCGATGCTTTAAATGGCAGGGCTCTGGTGAGACACCACATCCCTGCAGGAGCCTTGCAGCAATAGCTGACATTCAGTTCCAAGCAGGCTCCTCAGAGAAGGCTGCAGGAGCCTGAGGTGGCAGGGGCAGCAGTGCCATGGCATGACATAAACCCCACCAACCTACCTCTGTTCCCAAAGAGGATCGATGTGCCCCACCTGGGCACAGCGACTGAAGCATCTCAGAGATGACCCTGGACATGCCACCCCAGGGAAGCTTTGTCCCCAGCATCTGGTGCTGCTTGGTGGCCGTGCAGGATGGCAGGCTGTGATTTCTGTGCTCTTGCTGAAGAAAAGCATCCATTTTGAGTCCCTGCAACCTAGCCATGCCAGCCACCCTGCTCTCCACAGCCCGCGTTTTCAGCTGGGCACCACACAAACTTTCCAGCACTGAAAGGTCCTCAGCGCCCAGGAACTCACACCTTGCTCACTGCACGCTCCCCAAGAGTGGCACAACCCTCCTCATGGGATGGGCACGCTGCCGCTAATCGTGCCAGCCCCAAATCTGCCCAGCACAGGCATCCCCTCGCCCTGATCATCCCCTGCCCTACAGAATCTCACAGGACTACAGGCTGCCAAACACAGCGTGCCTACAGGCGCTTGCTTTTGCTTGGGTACATAGAACGATCCTCCTGCCCAACTCATTGAGCAATTTGGGATCACTCCACATGAAAGGAGAAATAAAAATGCAAGATATCTTTAATTGTTGTGAGAAACTGCCTGAGATAACCAAATAATACGACCTTAATATTCCTGAGGCACGCTTTATGCTCCGTCTACATACAGGAGGTCAAATAACCTCGGGCAGGCTACCTTGTTATAGAAAAAGCACCAGTCCAGCTGGTAAAAGGACTTTCCCCAGGAACAGAAAAGCAAGGTGTTGCTCTATGAGTTCCTTGTGTAAATGCAGGTGAGTAGTGAAAGCTACTCCAAAGCTGTGGTGAAAACACAGCCCTGACACAGCCAGGGACACGCCTGCCACAACTGTTTGGCAAAGTCTCTCTCCCATGCTAGGCAAGGATATGGTATTCAAGAGCCTCCAAGATTTACACAATGGTTCAATGTTTTCATTTATGCTAAATCCCTTGGTTTTGCTGCAACATTTGGAGTTGGGGATTGTCATTACAGATGCTTAGATACCAAGAGGGAAGAAGATGCACATGGGGAAGAATGCTGTTTCACTCCAAGTCACACACAGAGGCAGTGCTGCCTGGAAAAAAGATCAAGTGGCTCATAACTAGTTAGTGGAGGAGGAACTAGGAGATAAATTTCAATCCACCTTCAAGGCATTCCCCCTGAGAAACCCCTGGCTGAAGTACTGGCATTGTAGCAGGAAACCAACTCCTAGCCCCACAGGGTTCTCAAGCCCTGTGGTTCTCAGCAAGGAACTCTCATCCCTTTCCTTTTCTCATTCCAAACATGTTGCTCTGTATCTGCCTTTCTCCAGGTTACTTGGCAACTCACAGCTAAAGATCCTCCTGGACATAGTCTCACCAGGGCCCTGCATAATTGTCCCCAAGGAGAGACCAACGTTATCCAAACACACCTCTGGTCCACCTTTGTCGATCCACCCCTGAAATGCCAGTCAAGGACACGCATTGGGATTCAGATCCATTGCCTTCAAGGTCAGCACAAAGGTCTCCCACTTTCTAACAGGAGCAAGTCTTGCTTGTCTGCTGCCTCTGTCATCTCTCCAAGCTCCCTTCCCTGCTTCCATCTCATATTCCAGAGGTGTCCAGATCACTCAGAGCTTCAGGATTTGATGGAAAAAAAGACACTTTGGGGCTGACAGCCAGCAGCGCAACAGCACTCACAGCAACTAAAATCTTGTGACGGGTAGGAGGGTTTATTTGTGTGGGTGGATGAACTTTCTGGGAGACCTGTCTGGAGCTGCCAAACTACAGCAGGGCTGGGAGCAGCACAGCTCAGCAGTGCATCATCACACCTGTGTGGACCAGGGACACCCATCGATCACAAGGCAGCTAACATTGTTTCCCAGCAGACTTCTACTGTGAGGAGGGAAATTCCTCCATGCGATGATTTCTTTAGGTACTCTAAGTCACTCCAAGGCCTCACCCTGCCCTCCCACTCCGTTTTTCTGAAGATTGATTTCAGCTGATGGCCCTGGTGAGAGTTAATTGGAATTACAGTATCCGCGGAAGTCCCCTACATGGTCGTCACATCCAGTGTTCCTATCTGCTTGCCTTAAAACGTTTCAGATTCTGTGATGCTGCAGTTCAGAATGGAGGCAGCTGCACTTCAACCAGCATTACAATTACTTCTCTCTCCAGAACATCCCAACTTGTATAAAAATTTTACAGAGTATAAGCAAGAAGGTAGGACACTGCCTGTTACAGAGCTCAATCCCTTCAGCATGCTATGGCAAGTTTATCCGAAAGGGGGCAGAACAACAAGTTTAAAGGGTTAAAGAACAGTTCCCAAGAAGCTTCAAAGAGGATAGTGAGGGTGGAGGTGAGCAGTTGCAGATGGAATGGTCCAGGGATGCAGGGGCAGCAATGCTCACATGCTGCTAACAGGTTTATTCCGCTGGCAGGGATTCTCTTCAGAAGCATTTGGGTAAGTGCTGTACACCGCCGAGTTCAATCTGCACTAAGCAGATTAGTTCCTTACCGGTGAAAGGTTCTGGGCAGCAGCAGAGAGTTGCTCACCATGTGATATGAGGGGGCTGTCATTACGTTTCATAGATATGATATAATTATATGCTCCCTGGAGGGTACTTCTAATTGAATTATAGGGTGTCTCACAAGTATTCTGGGCAGTGGTTCGAGGAAGCTCTCGCCGCCCAGAACAAGATACAGATACCCTTTAATACCATTAGATGTACCCTCCAGGGAGCAGGCTGTTACTTTGTGCTGCAATTCACTTAAAACAATCATCTCTCCCCAAAATTGGAAGGGAGGTACCCTTAGCAGAAGTTAGCTGTTCCTTTAGGCCTCTCTTCCTCAAGCTCACAGCTTTGTGAAACTCCCTTGCCGGTCACCCGGGACAGCCCTGCACCCCAAGGGAGAAACCCTCACCACGGGCAGTCACTGTCCCCCACCCTTGTGGCTGCTGATCTCCCTTCCCAGCATGGGGCCAGGAGATAGAGCACCACACAGGACATCATGTGCCAGGCTAGATGTACAATAGAGTCTCAGCCTCCTTAAAAAAGACCCTGGGAAGCAGTCCCCGAAGGCAGGACATTGATTAGTCCCAGGCCAGGCCAAACAGGGGCTCCAGTCACTACAGCACATGCTGGCAAGGTTCCCCCCTCAGCCTGCCCACCCATTTGTCCTGCCTTCAGATGCCCCAGAGCTGTGAATGGCTACCCCATCCCTCAGAGACAGTTGGAGCAACGCCAGGACAAGGCAGCTTGCTTCCCTGAGGTTGTCCATGCTTCCATCACTTGGGTGCCCTATTTCAACCCTCAGATTTTGCTCTCTGTTTCAGACTGGACTCATCCAGTTTTTCCTCATGAGCCAGATCTTCCCAGGGGAGCTGCAGCACCAGGCTCGCAAGATCAGCTCTCCTGCTGCCCCAGCAGAGCCCGCCTGCAAGCAGGGGACTGGCACCCCTAAACCACCCCTGCACTGTGGCACCTCACCTCCTCAGACTCCTGGCTGACCAAAAGCACTGCACAGGAACACATGTGGGACTTTCTGCTTCCCACAAAGCTCAGAGAACTAGAAAAAAACCCCACCTGTCCACTTACAGATGCTCTCGCAGCACCAATGGCAACAATTCCTCTGCTCTTCATCCTTTCCTCTGGGGTCTGTGCACCAAGAAAGACACCCCACACTTCTCTCCTGATCCACTACTGCTGTCTACAACTTACTGTCAAGCCAGAGGAAATGTCACATCTGTTATGCCTTTTTGGTTTTTTCTGCTGCTCTATACCATACAAAGGATGGGATAATCAGGCCCCTGAGCCTGTGTGTTTGGTTTTTTATATTTAAAGTCACCTCAAGGGAAAGCCAGCACCAGCTGCCCACCACAAGGTCTAATGACCTACTGAAGCTGCCATTGGCTCCGACTCCCACAGACTATGTCTAGCCCCGCTCCACTTGTCAAGCCACAAAAAGAGCAAGAAAGACAGTTATGGCAAGAACTTGCTAATTATAGAAAATTAAGACCTTCTGATAGGACAGGCACCATGGATGCTGCTAAGACAAAGCTCACAGCTCCTCATGCTTCCGTCATGCTGCAGCCCTGCACACCAGCACAAGCCAAGCACCCGATGCGTTCCACCCTGCTACAGCTTTCAGGTACTGCTCTACAGGACACATCTGATGAAACCCTAGGAGTCCAACTGCTAGACAAGTGGTTATTGCTCATACATAGTCCATTCACTGTGCTTTTGCATTATTCACAGCTCTGCTCACCTCCAGTGGTGTCAGCTAACAGGATACATCTGGGAGAAAACTGCCAATTCACACATTCTCTTCCTGACTTTACTACAGAAAGAAAGAACTATTGTGAGTTATCAAAGCTGACCACGATCCACCCCAAAATAAAGAAGCATTTCTGATGTCTTAGAAAACAGAGCACTAGATGCTTATTTAGACCTGCACAGTCAATACACTGGTCCTGGCACACTCTTCCTAAACAGCATTGTGGTCTAGTTGCCTTTACTAAGGGAGGTAAAGACAGTGGTAGTAAGCCAAAAAATAAGCCAGAATTCTCAAACAGAAGAGGTAAAGGAGAGATCAATCCAGGAGGGAAGACAGGTAAAGCAGATATAAGTGGAGCAGAATTTCTACATTAAATATTGATAGCTTTATTGCACTTTTTTCTCTAAAGGATAAAAGCAAAACAGCACGGTGCCTGGGTAGGGATTTTTGTATGAGGATAGGACCCATTTGGCTTGCTTATCACTGAAAGGGGAAAAAAAAAAAGAGGCACAAAATGTAATTCCTACCTCATTTCACTTTAACAAGATACTTCTACATGAAGGACCAAAGAGACACAGAAGCAGACAAACCATCTTTGACACACTCAGCACAACAGCCACAGCACAGGTGGGAGCAACCACTCCTGGAAATTCTGTTTGGAGAGATGAATGGGAGAAGAAAGGCCTCTTTCCTCCCAGCACCTAAAAAGACAGATGGAGATCTTCCACCATTGAACAGAAGGACCAGATCAGAGCCATGGTTTTTGTAGAGAAGTTTTTGTAGAAGAGGTTTTTGGCCTCTTTTTAATACTCAGAAGGACTTCCCACCAGCACCTGGAAGAAGAGCAGCAGGACACAGCAGAGGTTGTCAGGGATCTGGTCTCCAGAAGAAGGTATCCAGGTGCTGCAGTCCAGCTCTGTGGCTGCTCAGAGCAGACGTCTCCATCAGCCTCCTAAGGATAGGTTCTGCAAACTCTATCAGGGAGAACTGGTCCTATCTGATGTTCAGACTTCCACCTCGCTGCACTTCCAAGCACAAGTCACCCAAAAGACCAGAGCCTGCTCAACACCAGGCTTGGCTGCAGCCAAAATGCTCGCAGCAGTACGTGCTGGCACCCAGGCAGAGACTTGAGGGGCCTCATCTGTCAACAGCCCATCTGCTAAGACAGCTGTAAATATGTACCAGTCCACATTCCTCCCAGCTTTAAAGCTGCTGTTTTCACTGAAGCTAAATGGAGGATGAACTTGTTCCTTGGTGCTTCTATCAGCTAGCAGAGCAAATTGTCTTATCACCTTTTATACTGACATGAGGTAAATCAGAAACAAGCCACACTGCTAGGGACAGGCAAATCACCTCTTCTTTGAACCAGCTGCTGCATTCAGCCAGGATCAGCTGCTTCTACTTGGCCACAACAAAAACATGCTGGAGACCTCTGGCTGGGGAGATTTTAGACTCTGCTGTTCTCCTCCTCTCATTTAGCAAAGGATAAGCCCATATTTAACTCAGAAACTTTGCTGGAACTCTGATCTGTTAGAAATCACAGCCACATCACACTGATGCTGTAAGTAACATTCCTACTGTGGGTCAAATTAAAACAAACCAGGATATGGAGTGAGATACAGTCTATAATACCTCACCATCAGCATCTCTTATTATCCCCTGAAGCTGCATCATTCAAACTGTACTTTCTCATCCTTCTCATGAGCAGGAAACAAATACGACCTGTGCCTCTGCAAACCTGTGTGTCAAGGGCCTGATGTCTAAGCCATGTGTTTGCAAAGGCGCTCCATGCAGTAATGCATGAACCAGTATTGGTAAAGGAGGCAAAGCTCACCCAAGCCACAGTAGACTTGTATTATCTTGAATCAGTTCTGGTCTGTTGTTTGGTTTTAAACCCAAAACTTGGTTGTGTCACTTGGCAGAGTGAAATTCCCTGTGTTTGCTCTAAACTAGGAATATCACTGCCCACTCTGATGCCTCCCAGAACATCCCTTCCAAGGGATCTGTGAGCTTTCCAGGGGCTTCTCTACTAGATCAGAGCACATACCAGTCCTGGAGAGTCAACCTCTACCTCATGCCTCTTTTGAGCTGGGGTCCAGGCTTCCTCTGACAGTTTAATAATGCCACATAAACTCATACAAATGCCTCCTTTGAGTGGCAAGAAGTCACAGTCTCCAAGACAGGATGTAATTTGCCCTTCTTCATGGACAGATGGTAAGTATGTCCCCCTAACACCTGCCAACAGGACTATCTGGGAAGGTAAAGGTCAGTTCAGGGCTTCTCTTCTTCCAAGGATGGTGCCACAGTCTCACATTTCGGCAGGGTGGTTTTACAAACACTCCAGAAACAGTCCTCTGACGCCTTACATTAATCCCCCGCAAGTCACACCACCTAGACCTCACAGCAAGACTACAGCAGAAATCCAGAGTGTGCATGCACGTAAAGGACTTGAGCTAAATTAGAAACTGGTACTGTTAAGAACACTGACGAGAATTTCACAGCAAGAAGCAAATACAACAGCTTTTCACCACTGGCAATATGGTGGGGGAAGTTTTTTTGTTTGTTCGTGTGTTTTTTTAACTGGAGAACAGCTGCTACTGTTTTCCCTTAATCCAGATTAAAATACAAATCAAAAACTTCTGATTTATGTGAAGGTGTAAGAAGAGAAAGCCAGAAGGAGCTTACCCACTGATGGAAACAAACTGGAGAAGAGTTTGGGGGATTCAATCTAAAGACAGCTCTAACAAGAGAAAAAAACTTCACACAACAAATTCTTGGGGTCCTTGGAGTCGCACTAACTAAACTTGTGGAAGGCTGTTCTCAGAGCCCAGAGCTTTAGTATCAGTGCATGATGTATGAGAGCTGTTGAACAAGAGTTCAGACCAAATTATGAAAACAATTTTGCTATTACCTCAGTCATTAGTTAGAGTCAGCAGAGCTGATACAAATGAACCAAGGTCTGCAAATGCAGCACACCTCCGTATCATGGGATCAAAATTTAATTTAGGGAAATGAGCACCCAAAACTGCAATTAGTGTTGACAGCTGGGTGGAGTAGAGAGATATTGCAGCTATTGCCTCTACCAGTACCAATGCAACTGGCAATGGCTGGGAAGAGGTCAGTGAATCTGCATAAATCCACTGCTGTCCTCAGTAACAGGAAGTTACAAGTTTGATGTACACGGATCTTCTGGATAGAGCACAGGGGAGCAGTTCAGGGAGATCAGTTTTATTCCTGTATTTGACTCTCATCTGCTGGGTAATCCAGAGGGAAAAGAAGTCATTTTCTCTGTATTGTTTCTCCCCTACATCCAAAAAATGAGAATAATGTCCCTCAATCTCCTTAGCAAAGTGCTGAGACCTACTGACAAAATACCATGCGAGAGTCATTAATAACATTCCCCTCAAAATGCCACAACCATGACTGCGTAGGTGATCAAATCAAAAAATTAATTTGACAGTTCCCTTGAGCGCTGAATGGCAAAAAGGGAGCACACTTAATTACACCAAACCTCAGTATGATGTCCTTCAACAAGAAAACTACCACTCACCTTGTTCCACTATCAGCTTCACCAAAGCTGCTGGGGGAAGCTAAGAGCCACCACAGTAGGATCACGAGCAGCGGTTAGGGCCCAGATACATCTGCATCCAAAAGAGGGAGGAAAGGAGACTGGCCTTCCCACCAAGCACATGTGGCACATCACACAGGAGACAGGGCAGCAGCCTGTGGTGGTTGCCTGGGGCTGTTATTAACCACCAGCCTGGGACCACAGCACCAACCTGAGCTTGATCCAGACAGGATCACCTCTGGCACAGCACTGACCTTCACATGCATACAGAAACACACACTCCATGAGGCCTCCTTGCATAAGAAGATGCCCCGGAGTCTTCAACAGAAGACGTGCAATTCAATACCAGTTTCACACCACAGCATCCCTTAGCACACAGTTCCTCCCTGAACCACAGGCAATACTCTGAGAACTATGGACTTGGGGCAGGTGGGTACACCTCTAGTAGCCATCAGGTCCTGCAAGTAATTGAGCAACAAACAACAACGGCAAGTAACAATCTCTTTCTTGGTCTAAACCTTAAGTCAGTATAACTGCTGCACGTGGCATGGCCACAGTAGAACTTGCCACTTTATTTTCTAGCTGGCACGTCAATCAGCTACTGGCAACCTGTGTATCTCCTAAACTTTCTAAGGTGAGACCTAGACAAACTTCCATATGAATTTGAATAGTTTTAAACATAGGAAACATAGAGAAAATTCAAATTAAATTTAATAACTTGCTGGGAGTTCCCTTTATTATGCAAAAAAAAAAATCCTTTAAAACCCAATTCACTTTTTGCTCCTGGCTCTTAATGATTTCTTTATTGCTTGGACATGATAAAGCAGCTGGGTCAATCATTCTTCTACATTTTTCATATCTCCAAGAACCTAACATTCACTTCCATACAAAATCATTTAATAGAATAGTGTTCAGTCATCTTGCAAAAAAATATAAAAAAATCAAGTTTTGTACCTGATATTTTGAAAGTTTCCTTATCGTCAACAAGAGCACTAGGATTTTGCTTCAGCTACTTAAGTCATATCTGACCCTCACTGGAGCAGGAGTTCAGAAATAACAAAAAAAAAAAAAAAGAAGTAGTGTAACCAAATATCTGAGACCTGATCAATTCTTTTCTCAGATGACAGCACTCAAGATTATATAGCTATCCAACACCCGTAAACACATCCATACATACACACAAACAGCATGAGACCATATTTCAGTAATAACAGCATTGTTTCAAGCCTTCTCATCTCAGCCTGCTTTCTCTTGTCCTCCCACCCAAATGTGGGTAAGGAAACTTTGACCATGTTAGTCTAGAAAGAATCACAGAGGCAGTAAGCAAGACCCGGTGGCAGGATCCCTTTCCCTCTCATTATGTAACATCTGCATCAACTCAGCTTTTTCTAGTCCCACATATTTTAGGGAAAGCCTCTTCAAAAACAACACCGAGCTAGTTTATTTTATCTTGTGAAGACCCCTTCTCCATTTAGTTTTCAGGGAAAGTGCTTATCCTTAGCTCTGAGGATTTGGTAGATGGCAGCACCTCTCCTGCAGTTTAATCTCAGGATGATGTGTAGTTTAATCTCAGGGATGATGTGAAATCCAGGGTCCCTCATTAATCTAGCCTTTGCTACGCTTAAGGAGGCCAACCTACAAATTACTTACTACAGCATACAAGCTGAAGTTTGGGGTTTTTTTAATTCCCATCCCAGCGAATGAGCTGAGAGCATGAACTGGAGCTTTGACTCTCCCCCAGTTTACACTGATCAGTGCTTCTTTTTGACTGCAGTTCTGGGAATCCTTAGCACTCGTGCATAGCCACAGCAAAACAGCACCACCGTATGTGTTTGCAAGATGCTATTACTTCATCTCCTTCCTCCACAAATTAAAAACAACAACAACAAACTTTTCCAAGTCACTCCATGAGGAGAATGACAAGGTTAAAGCAGTGAGGCAGGACTCCATTCATGAACAGCTCCTACACCAGCATAGAAACTAGAGCCCACGTTTCACCTTTCCCAAGTGAAAGCCTAACTAGTAGGCTGTTGTGGGGAAGCACTTCTGCCCATTTTCTGACACGCTATCCCTAGCGTTGTCTACTGATCATCTTAGCCTTCTTACTTTGCCCTCTGTTGTGGGCCCTTGGTTCCACATGAAGTGACAGTACCTCGTGATGGATCCCTTTCAGTGGTAAGACATTTGAGAGACAGGGCCTCAAATATTCAGTCAGGTAACCCCCTGGCTTTTTGGTGACCCAGTGTCTTCATACAGCCTTATACCAAACAATACCACAACTCTCTGGTCCAGCAAAACTGTCCCAGACACCCTAGCCACCCATCTTCCCAAACTGGGCTGTCCAAAACTAGACAGGGTTTGTCAGAATAGTCACATTACAGGTCTGAAGTCCAAATTCAGACCTGAATTACCTGAAATTTGTTTACAGCCTAAATATTTGCTGAAAATTACCCTTATGCATTCAGATTTAGAAAGCAAAAAAAAAAAAGAACCAAAAAGAAAAGATTAAACTCATCCATCACTGCAGCCAGGTTTCTGCAGCTGCTCCCACCTGCACCTCAGGGAAATGCTGGCAAACTACAGTGAGTGACCTCCGTTCACTGATTTTAAAGGCCAAAGGCTGATTACTGAAAACTACCTTCACACGTTTCCAGCCCAAAACTTAATTCCCGTAAGACCTGGAAATATAAAGGGAAAGCTGGGAGTGACTAAAGGCAGCTTGCTGGCTGGCATCATCTGCCTCCTTGTTAGGCTTATTAGTTTGATTAAGTGCTCTGTTGAGCCAGCTACACTAATTCTAGCTTCAAAAGAAATTAATTTCTGTTAGCCACATGGTCTCCATGGCCACTGTGGTTAGAAGTCTCTGTTCCCAGCAGTCTTCTGATGCAGAAGTGAAAGTCACATTAATGCATTAGGTGTGGCCACAGTTTTAAGTACATCACAAATGTCTTGTGGGTGCTCTAGGGCATTTCCTCTGGGTCACAAACCACAGCACTAAGCAGCCTAGGCATACTTGTTTTCTGGATCACCTTCATTTTCATTACAAATTTTTTTTTGAAGCCAAGTGAAGTGACTATGTGGGTATGCTCTGATCTTCTGTCATGCTTTTCAAAGACAAAGCTAAGTCTTCCATCAGCCAGAAGATGAAAGAAAGGGAATACAGCTGGGAGAAAGATGGCTCATGGGCTTGTTCTTGGTTACCCACAACCTGCTGGCCTTTCACTGATGGGTCTTCTTCACAAAACAAAAGTCTCTTTTTTTTAAGACCTGGCTGAACCAAGGTAATACCCATTACATATTAGGTAGTCTACTCACAGAAGACTGTAGCCACACATCTGACATTCTTCTTCACTTTCTCTAGAGATACCAGCTTGCAGCTCAATTAAGGAGACTAACTTGCGCGGCCCATCTTCTTGAAAAGGCCAGATGAGGACAGCTGATCCTCTTCCATCTCTGACAGTGGCTGTAGCCAGCCAGCCAGGAGCTTCTCTTCCTTTAATAGGAAGAACATGTACTTATAATCAAGAATCAGGACTGTGGATATTAGCTGGATTAAATGGTTTAGTGGGCTAAGGCAGAAGGTGCTACTGAATTAGGGCATCACTACTTCATAGCATTTAATACATCAACATCTTTTTGGGTACTGTATTGGGAGGCTTTGTACAAAGATTTCTTTTCTCTGATGCCAGCTGCATGTCTGTGCAGTTCTGCCTTTGACAGCTCAAGTGATTAGGTGTTAACAAGAGGAACCTAGGCTCTTAACACTAGGGAGTTTTAGCACCAGGCTCACAACCCTCTCCCTCTCCTTACTCCACTAAAGGATTTTTCTCATTCCTCACTAATGTTAACAGCAGGTACTTAAAGCAATTAGACATTATCGCCTCTCTGGTCTTTATTACTTCCTAGCTTCGTATCAGCTACTTTTTACGTAATAAAAGAGCTGAATTAACAGGATGGTGCAGACTGTTCTGCTTCTCTTCTTTTTTCTGTATGAAAACACTGGGTCATGAAGCCACATGGACAGGCTTCGAGCTGCAGTGCTTTTAGACCATTATTGCCAATTGCTGTGGTATTTTACAAGGGGAAAAACCACAGGTAGTAAAAAAAAAAGACATATGGAGATCACAGAGAAGGTGACATGGGGAATATGGGTAGACCACAGGGACGTAAAGGCTGGAAGAATTTCACGAGTCCAGTACAACAGCTTGCAGCTGTGCCTGTGCTGTGAATTAGCTGCCACATGGACCTGCAAGCTGCACAGCAGCCTAGGGACACAGGTAGGATGTGTTGCTCCTGTGGAAATAAAACCTCATGTCTACTGAGCAGCTCTTGATTGCCTGGGAACAACTGTTGTTAACTTTCCATCTAGGGATCGGGATAAACTCCGGTGCACTCTGTGTTTGGTGTTCAAGAAGAGGCTTTCCCGTATTTGCCTAGCCAGGTAAAAAAGTTCACCCTTTTTCTTTTGTCTCTACATTAAGTCTCCATTAACCCTCAGATTTTGTACAGGACCTCAGAGAATTATAAATTTTCCTCCTGTCCTCCTGTTCCCCCACAATATTTCTAAGCCTCACTTTATCATTTCCAAGAGGGAAGGGACAAGAGCTTTGAGCTCTTAAATCCTGCTGTCGGTTCTTGCCTGAAAGAGGTAAGTAGGGAAACTGATGGAAAGCTGAAGAAAGGAGCCTGTCCCTTGTCAGCATTCACCTGTAATGGACGCAAAATGTGGGGTTAAACACTGAAACTAGACGCAGGAACAGAAACAAATGGGGTACTTACACAGTTTCATCATTCTTGAATTCCAACTCCCCGTAAGTGTCTTCAAAGTCTTCTCCACCTCCTTTCGCTGTCCCTTCTACTGTCCTAAATGGCACTATGACTGTACCCCGAGCACCTGATGTCCTTAGGACTTTGACTTCCATCACGCCAATGCTCTCACTGACATGTATAACATCACACTCAAATGTGAAGATGCCAGCATGGTCATCATCCAGTATAGTCACCGTGGCCACACAAGGAGAAGCCAATATGGCCTTTGGGTATGGAGAGTTACTGAGCTCTGGAGGTTCCTCACTCTCCACCACACGGAGGTTACTGAGCCGCACAAAGAAATGCTCATCTTCCTCAAAGATGTCATCATCAATAATTCCCACTGAGAACTCCTTTTGTGTCTCCCCTGATTTCAAGACAACAGTCCCCTCTGTGAACTCGTAGTCAGCACCAGCATTGGCAGAGCCATCTTCTGTTTTATAGTCCACATAGATGGTCTTGGACATGTCACCTCCTTTCCGCACCACTGTCAGGAGAACAGCACCACAGTTCTCAAGACACTGGTAGGAGCACGGGTCAAAATATATTTTGGAGATGAATTCCTCAGGTTCATCTGGCCGCACCTCATGCAAGCTGGTGCTCCTCTTGGCTTGCTCAGCTGCGTGCTTCTTCAGAATATTACCAGCTCCCGTCATCATTCTGGTAGCCTGAATGCGATAAAAGGCTCTGCTCTTTTGCTGATGAGACAAGGCATAGTAGTTAGCCATTTCTACCAGTTGGTCCAAGTCCTTTTCTGGGTGCTTTTGCTTCAGGTCCTTAAGGATCCGGATCATCTCTTTGCGAGATTCATCTACCTCCTTCCCCTCCATAGTCACTAAGTTTCCGTCCAGAAAGTGAGAGTTCATCATCTTGCCATCCATTTCAATTCCCTTTGGGTGATCACCTTCTGATTCTATGATAATGCCCCTGTGCTTGTCGGTACGGTACTTTTTGTGCATATACTTATAGAAAAGCAGACGTCTATCTGCTATCCAAGCCAGAAGGACGCAAAGTGGAAAGAAAAACAGTGTGAGCAGACCTTCCCAGACCTGAACCACACCTGGTGAGAAGACAGCAAGGATCATGTACAACCAGATGTAAGCAAAGATGCTCCAAGCAGCTGTGACAAAGAAAACCCTCAGGTGTTTTATCTTTCTGGTTTCCCCATCAGGGATCACATAGACGCAGATGGCAATGATGATAAACATATTGAAAGCAGCACTGCCAACAATTGTAGAAGGTCCCAGGTCTCCAGCCACGAATCCATGCCCACACACTTCTATCAGAGACAGAAGGATCTCAGGAGCAGAAGAGCCCAGAGCCATAAGGGTCAAGTTGGAAACAGTTTCATTCCAAATGCGAATGGTGGTCGTTGTGGTCTCTCCATTGGGTTTCTTAATTGTGATTTCTTTCTCTTGTGATGTAATGACCTCTATAGATGCCATGAAACGATCTGCAATGATGGAGACTCCAAGGAACATGTAGATAAGTGCTACAAAGTATACAATTACACGGGCAATTTTGTCCCCAAGAGATGGGTTTTCTGGGTACCATATTGGCAGGATAACACCTTCCTTGCAGTCAAAAGATCCTGAACATGAGCTGTTTTGTACTGAACTGGTTGAATCTCCCGTCAGGCCAGCATCCACCTGCAAACCATGCAAAAACAGCACAAAAGTAACCAGCCCAAAATGGAGGAAGGCTGAGGTGACAGGCTGCAAGCTTAACCACGCCATACACAAGATGCAACTTCCACTGTGTAGATCCAAAAAAAGGCCAAGAACCTGAAACAAACAAAACAGAGAGGAGGGAGGGAAGCATGAGAGAAAAGGAAGATGCAACATTTACCCAAATGCACTTCAGTATCTCACCACTGAAGAGTACTGGTAGAGATGCATGGGTTGTCTGTCACTTTGAAGAAGGTATTTAGCAGGGACTCTAACAAACTGCAGCATTTACATGCCCAGCAGATGAAGATCAATTGCTAAAAAAGTAACTCAGAGGAAAAGTGTGTATATATAATAGCCCACTCCTGACCTGCAACACATGCAAGAGGAGCAGTGAGTGCTTAGCTGCCACTCACCTAATGATGCCTCTTGTTCACTAGCACATAGCACTTTGACTCAGCACAAGAAACCAAACCTAAAAGTACCCCTAAAAGTATACCACCCAGGGGATAAGACAAGTCAAGGAACCACAGGAAACACCATTTAAGGACAGTGAGGAATCTCCAAACAAAGTCCATTTGTAGGACATAATAGTTATGCATTATAGTGTACTTTGGTGGACAAACCATCCCCTCAGCCACCCCCTTCTAACAGGCTGCAAAGTCTCCAGAAGGGTCCTAGGGCTCCCCTAAGCTTCTGAGGCACAGGGCCTCCATGCTAGAAGGCAAAGATGTCAGCCCAGAATTAGACCAGAGGACTTGTGCTTGGCAAAGCGCCAAAGGCCATTATTCACTAGCTTTTCCATTGTGATCTGGATGATCACATTCTACATCAACAATCCTGATTTCAAATGGCCACAGAAACCTACAAAATCACCACAGTTAGAAAACACTGTGCTCATGAACCCAGAAAATAAAGCAAAAATGCAAATACCCAATATTCCCTCTGCATCCCTAAGAAACTGATATCTTTTCAAATACCCCCTGAAAAGGAAGTAATCTCTAACCTAAAATACTGTACAAAAAAAAAAAGAGAGATTACCGATGTATCACGTAGATTTGCCATATCACTGTCCAATAATGTCTTCTATTACTTATGGAATACCTTGCTGTAGGGCTTTTACCACTTGAAATCGGATTCTGAACCCTTCACGTAGTCATGGATCACTCTATTCTCCTTCCTTTATAACAGACCTCTGGAAGAATTTGGTCTCAGGCTTAGCTGACAAATCACGTTTGTGAGTCCAGACACAGCCAAGCATCTCACAGGAAACATCAAACTTAATAGCAGCATTATCTACAGCATTTGGAAGGTTCAAGAGCCTTAACTCGCACTAACCTTCATTGAGGTTTGTACTGCCAAATCAGGAGGGCTGGGATTCATTTCCCCTGCTGTAACTATCCCAAGCTTGGGCAGTCAGTCAAATGAAGTCACTTAGGCTCCTTTTGTAGCCAGAGGAAAGAGGCAATCGCTTCCAGGGGACTGTCATTTCTGTCACACCCTGTTCTAACCCAAAAGATCTATTTAAGACACACATCTCCAGCAGAGATTTTGTCCCTTTCAATCTCTCTCCATGATCTCAAGAGAATGCCTGGTAGACACCTAACCTTCATGTGGCAGCAGTTTGAAGAGGTGAACTGGCCCCAGAATACTTGAGGAAATCCCTTTCCTCTCCCCTGCACTGTTAATATTCCAGGCAACATTTTAATTTTATCAGCATTAGCAAATGCATCTTGAACGGCTATTTTATCATCATGTTGTGTTGTTTGCCTCTTTCCAAAAGCGGGTGCAATCTTCCTGATATCAACAAAAAACGTTTTCAACTTTCAGATAAAAATCTATGAAGACAAGCAAATCAGGAAGGAAAGCATGAACAAGGACTGCAAATGAACAAAACCGCTCCTGACAAAGCGCAGCAGAGGGGAGAGAATTGATTATGCAGCATCAGGATCACAAATCCATATCTGACACCCTTGATATGAAGAAACAATACATTTCTTCATGCTACCTGGACTAATTCAGAAGAGCGAGATGCTCCCACATTAGCCTACTTATCTCCTCTCTCCAGTGCCTACACACATGCCTGCCTACCCTAGCCCTGGTGCCCAACCGAGCCCCCCAGGCCCAGAGGGGTGCCAGCACCAGTGAGGGCTATTAGCCAGCCCCAGCCCTAGGCCCAGCCTGGGAATCTTGTGAAAACGCCTGACTGCCTGCACTGCTCAGGGTCACAGGGAGGACCGAGTGACCCAGCATGTACAACTTGGGTTCAGTTTGAAACCCCCATTTTGTCTTCCCTCCTGCTTCACACAGTATTTTACCAGATTTCAGGCTTCAGGGTGTTGAGAAACCCCTGGACACATGCAGCGTGACTGTGAAGAGCAGCAAGCCTAAGATCTCTGGGCTGCAAGGTAGATGTGTGCACACCACAGTAAAGCTGACGTGTTCCAGGTGCCTCTGACTCGAGGTGCACACAGAGACCAAGCACAGCATCTCCAGAAACACCCCGGGCACATCAGATCATCCTTTTTCATAGTGCAGTTGCTGGCAGGTATCCACCAACCTCTTGACACTTCCAGCTTCCAGCTCCTACTTAGCTGTACAGCAGGCAGTAGGTGCTGTGTCTTCCAAGATCAGCCACATAGAAACGGCTGACAGAAAGTCAGGAGTAATTTCAGAAACATCTACATGACTCAAGCACCTAAATACAGCTTCAAAAATGACTTAAGAGTCTAAGTATCACTAAAATTCAGAGCCTTGTCTAGGAATAGCACAATGACTAAACTGCCCTCTGAAATAAATCACTGCTACCACCAACCTCCCTCTCTGCGGGGCAACCACCTTCTGTAATTAACACTATCTGTCTACCTTCTGTAATGCCATGATGGGTTTTATGGCTAGCCATTCCACAACACACTCCAGTCTCTCACCAGTCCTTCTTAAATCTTTAACTTAGTTTTAAGCAGAGGGTAGTTTTACTATTATTCCTCAAACTAATTATATATTATTTCAAAACCAACCTTGGCCAAGGTAAACTCTGTTTATGTGTTAGGACCTCCAAACTCAGGCTATGGGTTTTAGATTAAAATCTCAGAAACTGGGAATACTTTTCTTCACTTGTTTACACATTTTAACATTAAGTGGAGGTCACAATCATTTTCTAAAATGACACAACAATTACCTGATCTGACAATTCTTTGACACAAATAAAACTCCGCAGAGGGATCAATGGGAACTTTGCCCACAGACACACTGTCTAATAAGTTCTTAATACGTGTTCATTAACATGAAGAACATTAACCCAAATCAACCTGAAAAACAAAGTGAAGCACTGCTACTGCCACCTCCTACAAACACGCTTGGGAACTGGTGTAAAAGTCCTTTACAACACAGAACGAAACTATTAAATTTTAAAACTGCTGTTAATAAAACATTGAGGTAACAGTTTTGACATTTAGATGACTGAGGATGGAAGAGTTAAAACTCACTCTGTAGCTCTACCTCAGCAAGGCTCCTTATACAAGATGCAAATTTTCCCTTGGATATATCTACTAAACTCACTCCAGATATCACTGGCTCTGACTTGCCCAGAGAAAAGTGGACACAGCCCCTACCCCTCCTCCGAGTAGCAGCATTGATCTCAGCAGGGCTAGCTGTGACAAGAGCCACCCTTCATCATGAGTCCTGCCCTCAGGACTGCGAATACAGGAGGGCTTGCAGCACAGTCCTGAGTCACTGCTCATCACCTGGGAGGTGTCACTCCTCTGACAGCAAGGGGACAAAACACATCCACATCTGCCCCAGAGAGATGTCATTCCAATATCACTGTCCTGGCCCTGCAGGAAGCAAGCAACAAGAGTTTGCAGCAACATTGTAAAGACAGTTGGCATTGGGTGATTTTCAGCTCTATAACCTGAAGATCATAATTTCTACTACCTCTTTGCTATCAGACATCATTTTCTTCCACAGGTCTCTACCTCGCTACTGCTGTCACATTAAATACACACAAATAAGGGCACAGGTAGTGAGGGGACCAGATAGTGTTCCCTCTCTGGTAGAAGTTCAAGGAGAAGTTCAAAGCATTCAATCAATCAAAGAGAGACAAAACACTGCAAGCATCACTGCACCAGAACGAGCTAGTGCTCAAGAGCAAGGCTCTGGGAAGATGCACGATACTTATTTTAGCAGGGGAAACTCCTTCTCCTGCAAGAGTTGACAATAGCCACACGATCCATAAATCCATAAATAGAACTCATAAATCAAAGAATCAGTTCTTGAAATACTTCTGGAGACAGTCCAGAAAGTAGCATGGACCATGCTTGTCACAATTAAGCCTGCAATGGAAAATGACTTTTAGACAACTATCAAGCTCCTTGCATCTTTCATAGTATCTGAGTTTCAGAAGACTGATGGTTTGTCTGTTGTGGACATATAGCGAGGTAGAAAGCTGGGAAGTCTATACCGATCCCTTATAATTTAGCTTTTTGTATACAGCTGCTCAAATCTCTGAAGACAAGGATATTTTCAAAGTGAAGCATTCACAACAAGAAATCAAATCAACAGGCAACATAACACAGTGATGGCTGCTAACACATAACCTCCACACACCAAGTTCCCAGGATCACAGTAAATACAAAACCAAAGGCAAACCTCCAAGATCCCATTAACTTCTTATTTAGGCAAAATTCCCCTTGAACCATCATAAAAACCTTGCAAACAAGCTTAGGTTGTCTGACACCTCCTTCTAGTTCTCCTCTCCCTCCCAAATAAATCAGACGCGCAAGTAAATCTGTGGCCATATATCATATATATATGCTCTCTCTCCTGAGTCCAGACTAGCCAGAAAGGGATGCTGATTAGATCTGAGCGTGGGGTGAGCCCCATTCAGGCTGCATGAGGGCCAGACAGAGACATCTCAAGACCAAGAGTTTTGTCTAGTTGACAAGCATCTGCCCCAGAACAGAGTGGAAACAGCACTGCTATCAGTGTCATCTCCAAAGCTGGAGGAGGTAGAATAAGGTTCAGCTCAATAACAGAGACTCACATTCCTCAGCTCCAAAGCACATAAAAGCTTTTTGATTGAGCATGCCTTTTTTTTATTTTTGATAATCATCAGCAAAAATTGAAATTATAGCCTTTCTACCAAAGAACACAAATAACTGAGTCTTCACAGAATAGGTTTTACACCTAATTCACGCTCCCCCAAAATAAAAGCATTACAAAGTATTTAATACAAAACAAAGCACATTTTTGAATACTCTCCTTTCAAACATTATTAAGCCCTTTGCTTATCACTACAACAGTAGCACCCAGAGTGCAAGTTAAGATTTACCTGCAAGTCAAAAGCCAGAGCAGCGTAACTAGATTCATTTTGCCAGACAAATGTGAATTTCCAAGCAAAGACCAGGCCTTAAACAATCACGCTGCTGGCACATGCCTATATGATATGAGCGCAGCCTAGGACCCCACCTGAATTTACCTAGGCTGTGGCACAGCAATACATAGTTCAGCTCCCTGCTACCTCACCAGCTAGGTTTTATGAGGAAAAAAGCATGAGGATGGAGCCAGGCTCTTTTCAGCGACATCCAATGACAGGACAATGGGCAATGGGTACAAGCTGGAACATAGGAGGTTCCACAAAAACATTAGGAAAAACTTGTTCACTGTGAGGGTGACAGAGCACTGGCACAGGCTGCCCAGGGAGGTTGTGGAGTCTCCTCCTTTGGAGACATTCAAAACCCACCCGGATCCGTTCTTGTACGATCTATTGTAGGTGATCCTGCTCTGGCAGGGGGGCTGGACTAGATGATCTTTTGAGGTCCCTTCCAAACCCTGACATTTTGTGATTCTGTGTGATTCTGTGACAAGTCATCCTTAGGGCGTGGCAGATTCCCGCAGTTCGGCTCTATGGAAAAGTTATGGCAAGGAGCAGCAGGTTCTTGTTGCTTTGTATCTTATAGTAAACATGCCAAAACGTGGAATTAGCTGTGTACAGAATAACCTCCGCGGTGTGTGTCAAAGCAGCCTTTTTCTTCCCCTCTCAGGATGATGCAGAAAGCTACCATAGAACCCCCCTGCTATTGTAGCAAGTCTTTTTAATATTTACAAGCTGGTGTCTCTACCAATTTGAACAGTTCCTACCATTCCAGCATGGTAAATGGGTGTTAATTGACATAATGACTCAAGTCTACTAATTACTTACACAAATGCTGCAGTGATGGGGTCCAGTCACGTTTGGTGATCCCAGGGGCTGATCCAAATGGACCAAAAGTCTGTGTACATCTAGGAATAGCCTCCAAATACTTAGTTTGCCCTGTGAAAATGGTCCATGATTTTTTTTCTGTATTTTAGTATCCGTGGTGCTCCTGGAGAAGCAGTGCCATAAATAGCTAACCAATAAAGATGCCTGCACTAAATTGTCCTCTTCCAATATTGCACTGGCTGCACTTGACTGGCTGGGCATTTTATTTCTTCACTCTCACCCCTGCTGAAAAATATCTGTACAGGATAAAACGGATATATATGGATATAGGAGCTGCAGTTTACGCTCTGTGCACAGACACATAAAGGAGGAGGAGGCAGACACTGAAGGAAACCCTTTGGTGGGCAGCCACAGCCATGCTCCGAGAGCAACCCTTATTTATGTCTCCCTGAGAGGTGTGCTCACTCTTCCATTCCTCATGTGCATCTCTATGTCTGAGATTCCTCAGGCTAAAGGGACAGTAAGTGTTGTCCTTTTATTTTTTTTCCCCCAGTACTGTAGCCTTTTTGCATTCAGAAATCAAAACCTGGTATTTAGGCTGGCATAGATTAGTAGTGGCCATCCTCCTGCTTAAAAAGCAGTATTATCTGCTCTGAGGGTCTTTTATTTTCATGAATGTTATACACACTCACTGTTGTTTTTCCAGTACTTTCAAGTGGCCAGTTCACACAGGAGATAGCAGGGACCTCTGGAGATCATCTAGTCCAACCTCCTTGCTAAAGCAGGTCCACCCAGAGCCAGCTGCCCGGGACCATGTCCAGTTGGCTTTTGAATATCCAGAGGATATTCAAGAACCAAGGATGGAGTATCCACAACCTCTCTGGGCAACCTGTGCCAGCGTTCAGTCACTCTCACAGTAAAAAAGTGCAGGAATGGAGTCCAGGTCACCTCATGACAACTAGATCGAGCGTTAGTGTGAGAGAAGACAGAACAAACACACCCGGTGTACAAACTACACTGGGACAGTGCTCTGGTGGCAACCGCAAATACATTTATCAACAAGTCAGTGTTGTGACCTGTTGGAAGTCGCTGGGAAGCCTCCATGGCACATTTAGAGGCAGAGCTTAAAAATCAGTCTTTTTACTGTGTTTAGAGATATTTCTAAACAAAATTAAAGCCTTTAGGTAGTTCAATACCAGTGAGCCTCTGAATACACCATTCCTCACAGTCAGAACGGCCCTGGATTGAGAGGGCAGGTACTTTCAAGCACATTCTTCATGCCCTTGATTTTATGCCTGTGATGTGAAAGGCCCAGTGAAGAGGCTCAAAGTCCTTCCTTTGAGGTTTTAGAGGCTGAGGGAAATACAGAAGTGGAGTTACTGGGTCACCTCATCAGTGGTTCCCCCTGCCTCCTCCACAGACCACAGCTGAGACAGACAGCCTGGAGCAGCCACTCAGCAACATGTGGGGATGTAAAAGGCTCTTCAGCTGCACCCTTCAAGGCACTGGGCAGTGGGGAGAGAGAGAGGCAAAGAGAAAAAAAAGAAGTTCCAGCTGTGTGAGAAAAACTTCTTGTCAGTAAAAGACATTTTATATACTGCCCATGGCAGCACATATTTACTGCTCCTGCTCCAAAGACGTATTATACTGCAGGTTCAGGTGCCACCATCAAAGTGCAGCTTATCACCTAGTGACTCAACAGCATCCTAGAGGAAAGATGACAGCAGCAACTCATGACACTTCTCCAGCATATTGATGACAGATCTGCAGCAGCTACAGTTAAAGACCCTTGGATTTGTTGTCAACAGCGCATTCGTGCTGTAGTTATTTGTACACAGAGGCGGGCTAAGGGGTAAAAAAAAGTGGGAAAAGTGGCGTAGTCATATCTTGCCCTCATTAGATCCAAAATTACTTAAGAAAAACATGAGTTTCCTGACAGAAAATGCTCATTTAAGGAAAGCAGAACAAGCCACGTGATGTGATGGATTTAATGCAACAAGTAGCCTGGCAAGGAGCCCTTCCCTGGCCAGCTCAAGGGTTCCTAGGACAGCCACCAGCTAGCCACGCTGGGTGCTAACCCCACCAGCTGAGCACACACTGCTTGATCCTCCATAATGAGCCTGTTTCTTTCTTAACTTCTCCTCCAAGGAAAAATAAAAAGAATTCTCTTTTTGTTTTGTTCAAATACAGCAAAAAATACATTTTTACCAAAAACACCACGTCTTAAACAACAGAAATTATAAGCCCTCTATAAGTCTGATTAGAAGGGCTCATTCCTGGCTTGTTCAGAAAAAAAAAAATATTTAAAAAGTGAATGGAGGCAGAAGCAGCACAAAGGTGGCAGTGAGAGATCGGGTAGAAAATGGGGAGGGAAGGGAAGAGGAGGATGAGGATGCTACACTTCAGAAATCATCTTTACTGTGGTGAAGAACAAGCAGTTGTCATTTCTCATGTTAGACTGAAGATTACTACACTTCTCTATGTAACGGGCACAGCAATGAGATAGATAGGAAAGGCTCTAACTTAGTCCAGTTAGCACAGGTTTTACTAAGTTCAGAATTAGACCAGAGCCAGAAGAGTTGTCTGGCCCTTGCCTCAGGGGCTGCCACTGCATTTCTCCCCTTGCGAACATTATTTCCTAGTCCTTTGTCCCGACCAGTTTTAAATTACCCAAGTGATGGCATTTCCACAATTTCCCATAGAGACTCTGCCACAACGTAATTTATCTCAGAGGTTTTAGCCGTCTTCCTTATATTTAGGATGAAATTAAGAAAATTTATGCTGCTAGTTCTCATTATCCTGTCCTTGGAGCACTCTCAACCCTTCTCCACCCTGCCTGAGATTTACATGCTTCAGATACTTGTAAATAGCTGTTCTCCTCCACAGTTATTCTTTGGCCAAAGCACACAAATTTATTTTAATCTTTATAAATTAGCCCAAGCTGCCCTTTAACCATTTATCTTCATCTCTTCTTGGTTTTCCATCTTCAAGGCAGTCAGAAGCAGCTGGGTAGAGCCCACACCCACCAAAAAGAGCAGTAGATCTGCTCTTCGGAGCAGGAAAGCTGAGCCTGGGCAGCAAATTCTCACCCCTTGGCTCTGCTCTACAGCAGGTTTTCGTGAGGTGCTGGACTGTTAGAAAGGTTAAATTAAGATTTATATACAGAAGCTCACTGTGCGGCTCACTTTTGAAGGTCCCTCTGCCTGTCTGTTGTGCAGTGGGTCTTGCATGAGAAGCGCTGTGCTGAGTGGCATGCGTGGAACGAGAGCAGAGATTGCCAGAGTCTCAACCAAAAAATTCAGGGTCTCCAGCTGAGAGGAGGGAAATACACTGTAACGCACTCACTGCTTCTGCAGATCTGAGCACAGCAGGAGGCATGAAAAATGCGCTGAACTATGGGTTATCCTCAAAATACCTCCCACTTCACTTGGAAGGTGCCAAAACCTGTAAATATACCCATCTGAATACAGTTATCAAATAAGATTTCACACATGTCAGTACAGGGTGAGGGTACTGTATCTCTTATTGACAACTGAGATGTCTTAATCCTTCAGTACTCTTCCAGCTGCTAATTCTGCAACTGCTTAAAAAAAAAATAAACCCTCACATGTACCATGATTAATTCATTCTTTGTAAGTCCAGGCTGTTTATTGCTCTTTGTTCATTTATGCACTAGCTGTTTACAGATTCTCTCTTAATATTAGCTCTGTTATTTGCTAGAGACTCAAGTCATATTTACCATATGGTAATTGCAGAGATGACATGGACAACAAACAGTGGAATCTGAGCTGCCATGGCAATTACAGTAAGTGGCAGCAGCCTCCAGGCTATCTTCTGCCCCACCTTCATTTCTTCTCCCCCCACCCTCTGACAGCTTTCCTTGTGGGCTGTATCAAGCCATATGCCACTCTGATCTCTATGGAAAAGCCAGGAGGGGAGATGTTCCTCACTATGGCATCACCAGACAGGATTATTCACCTTTTTCCTTTCAGTCTGTCTTTCAGAGGCAGGTCTGCCCTCTCTGGCTGGCTGCCCCACTCTCTCCTGTCACAGGTAAGTAATCTGAAATATCGTCTGGAGCCACTCACTTCTTCCTCTGCCCCCATCCATGGTCTAAATATGTCCCAGATACTTCAGTGAAGGAGTCATAAAGAACCAGGTTTCACGGGATAGTTAGAAGCTTAATGGATCAGCTCTTTAACCTACCCAGACACCGTGACACCACTGACATAACAGATTTTTCACTGGACACATAAACATTACTTAAAATTCCTGCAGAAAACCAAACAGAGGACTACGAAAGACCACCGCTGTTTTCTCCAAAGACATGAGGCTCATTTTTTGGTTCCTGCCGAGAGCGCTCGCTAGGCTAGTCCCACAACCAAAAAGCACAGGGCTAACATGCGTAAATATGAGACTTTATCCTTCAAGGAGATTCAAAAAAGTCAAAATTATCTATAAGTGTAGGCCAGCTTGAGAGCAGTGCAGACAACAAAGCGCCTTGTCCGAAAAGGATGTGGCTCCTCCCTTGCCATTTCTAATGTGCCTGCGATGATACTCTCCCAATTCCCAGCAGTCAGCAAGTCTTAACTTAGACACTAGTGAGGAACATTTGAAAACTGGATGCAGGGCATCATGTATCAGTAGAATTTCCTAGCAAAGTATATAGTAATCATGCTGCTGTTTATCTCCAAAGTGAAGAAATAGCATGTTCATTGTATTCAGAACACCACTTACCAGCTTCCCTCCCCTGACCCTCCCTTCCAAAAGCCTACTTCTACAAAGTTATCTGGCAAATGAAGACTATCTTTCCAGCCTAGTCAACTCGCATACCATCAGCTGAAGGCTGGCAAGAGACAAGAGAGATAGGGTCCTTAGGACCAGATTTCCTCTGGAGTAAATCAGCACAGGTCCAAGGAGCCCAAGTCAGCAGACCCAGCTTATTCTACCAGAAGAGCTGCCCGAGGAGCTTTGGCAACATCTCATATAAACCTCCAAAAGGAAAGCTTCATCCATCTCCTCTTTGCAACTCATGTCACACATATCAGCTGGGGGACATCTTCCTGATGCCTCCACACCAACCACATTCCTGTTCATCCCACTCTGGTTCCTCTCTTTTCCCAGTGCTGCGTGCTGGCCCCGGATTTGCTACAACTAGTCCTGCCAACAGGAGCAGCTGAGTCATGGGAGATGACCACATCAGCCAAATGCATAGAGATAAGACAAGAGAAGGAGGATTTTCTCCTTCCTTCCCTTCACAACCCCAGATCCCAACAAACAAGGCCCGGAAACTCTCTTCTCCATCATATCCCCAGTGTCATCTTGGATCAGCATCCTAAAGCACCTCATCCTGGACGTACAATGGCAGCAGACATTGGCTTAGTGGAGATGCTTGGGTAACACGCTCACCCTATGCAGCCACCTACTGTACAGTCCATTTAAGCCATCGAGGCAAAGAGAGAGGACAGTTTTAATCCTGCTGCTGAGGGGCACAGCCTCTGATGTGAACTCTAGTAGTGTCACATCTCCATCAGTTTTACTGAGGAGTTCAAGTTCCCTTCAGGCACTAAGAAATTATCTTTCCATCCACTTCTGCAAAGAGAAGATTAAAACTGAGATGTGTTCTACTTCCTTTGAAGTCTGAATATCTCCTAAGACAGGGTTAAGGCAAGAAAATTGCAGGGTCCCTCTTTGCTCCAGAGCATATTTCTACCTTACCAGTTGTCCTGGGTTTGAGCTAAAACCCAGTCCTATTTAGTGATTTTTACTTTTCAGTTTTAGTTTCTTCTAAAAGGCTGCACTTTCTGAAGTCAGCAGCATGTTTTCATAGACAGTGCCTGCTACTAGCATTGATAACACCTAATGTTTACAGTTACTGCCTGGGACTGGGATGCAGACAGGCTCTTGCTTCTACTTATTCCTATAGTGACCAAGGCCACTGCTGGCTCTTGTGTGCCACACTGGGGGTGCTGGGTAGTAAAGCGGGGTCACAAGGAAGTAAAAGGTTGCACCTCCAGGGGGATAACAGACAGGACAGGTGACCAACGAGAGTATTCCATCCCATATATGTCATATTTAGTATAAATTGAGAGATCACAAGAGTTTCTGGCCTTCTTTGCCTTCTTCTGCAATGGCCGGTGTCCAGAGAGGACTCCATCTGACCTCCTGCTTTTGATCCAGATCCTGAGTTCCCGAATCCAGCTCCCTGTATCCATCTCCCCGCTGCCACCGCTGAGCCTGAGGTTTCCCCAGTGCCTCCTGCTCTGCAGCATCAGTGGTGATTGGTATTGGGCGAGGGAGTCGGGTTTGGTATCGGGCTACTATCTATAGTTGTATATAGTTCTTTACTTTTATCGTTTCACTATTATTTTCTATTGTTATTGTTTCATTAAAGCTGTTCTAGTTTTTTTTCTTCTCTAACCCGAAAGTCTCTCTGCTTCATTCCCTTTTCCTTCCCATTTGGGGGGGGAAGAGGGAGTTAGAGAGCGTCTGTCCGTGTTAGAGGCTGGCCCAGCCCTAACCCATGACACCAGTTTTTGTGAAACATGTTAATCTGTGTGCACAGTGAAAGCTGGAAAGGCCCTTCTCAACTGAGCACCTGCCTCCTGACTGAACCAACCTTTTGCTTTGTCCCAGCAGCTAAACCCATATGGACCTGAGAGCCAGGCAGAAAGCCACATGCAGAGGATAAATGAGGGGCAGACACATGCTGTTAGAAGTCTGGGAAGCTATAAGGCATAGAACTGTTGAGGGAAGCAGGGCAAAAAGCACAGGAGGCGTGGTGACTCGCTGGGATGAAGCAGCAATGAGGTTGATCTAGGCAGGCAACAGGCAAGCCAGCAGTTTTTTGAGAGGGATGTAGGTTCACCATGAGAAGCCGAGCATCTTCTCACCTTCAGTGTCCTGGCGCAATTCTCCAGAGGGAAAGCAGCTCCACTGTGCTCTGAAGGTTAAGCTGCACCTTCTGCCTGGCACAAGAGCAGCCAATGGGTAAAACTGCCTACCTACTTAAAAGCAAACCCCAACCCTGCCAGGAGGGACAGGCTTTATTTTTAGCTGGGACGCCAGCAGGGTCACTGCTGGTGCTGCATTTCCCCATGGAAGCCAGGGTTTCATGAAGTGTGCTGTGCGTGCAGGGTCACTGCCGAGGAAACATCTGTCAGGTCAGCTTTGGGGAGATGGATTATTTAAGTTAAGAGAAAAGGAAACATTTACTAGAAGAAGTGAAACCACTCTGGAAGGCTAAAATGGAAGGAAAAAATGATGTTTAAAAGAGTCAGATCGAGTGGTAACTTATGTGAAGGCAAAGTCTAGTGCACCCATCTCCAAGATGTTCAGACAGGAGAATACCCTACCATGTCCAACTCCAGCAGCATCCCCTCCACTTGCTTTCTATAAACCAAGCCTTGAAAGGCTCATCCTTGGCTGGGGGCTGCCAAGAGAAGAGCAGCAGCATGTCCCTTCAGGGAAAAGCACACACTGAGAGAGACCTATCTTGCCTTGCACCTTCAAGACAACAACACTGAGATATCTACCTCACTCTGGTCCTCAGTTCCTTGTGCAAGAGCCCCCAGTTAGCCCTGAGCACCCTCAGTGAGCACAGAGCAGCAGCAAAAGCTTAGGCTCGTCAGGACAAGTGGTCAAGCCTTTCCTACCCAGTGAGTTTTGTGGATGCAAACCCAATATAAACAGTTGGCACTGCTTCCACCTGCACTGCCAGGGAATGTAGTCTGGAGGCTTCAACATGGAGAGGTTGTTGTTGATGAAGTGCTGTGTGTTAGTGTGAAGCTTTCAAGGGACTTGAAAGAATTGAGAGTGGAGGGCAAGTTCTCATTTTATTCTCTTCTTGAAGAACCTGAGTCCATTTGGCATGTTGCATCTGAGAAATAGGTTGGCCTAGACTCTCAATCTGATCTTTTTTTTTTTTTTAATCAAGATCAACCCCTGTGCATGTTCTTTGGAAGATTTTATATTAAAAATTATGTTGTCTTTTTTTCCTACTGATTCTTGTGCCTCTTAATAGCTTAAGAAGTGCTTTGCAGACCCCATCACTCTTCGGTTCTTTGCAACTAATTTGCATTCAGGACTATTCGTCTCCTCAAGAGCAGACTTCAAGGCTGAACCAACTCCAAGCCTTAACTGCTGCAGGCAATTCAGGCAGCAGCTTTACAGGTGGAAGAAGGGCTTCTTAAGCCAACCTGAACCTGAATTTTCCACCTCCGGACAGTTTGTTCCCACTCTGCACTAGCTCTCCCGTTTTTGCTGGCGTTAACAGTTTGCACGACTATGATATGGACATGGACCAGGAACCGAACTGAGCTGAATCTCACCACCTGGCCCCATATGCCACCATGCCACCACCCCACAGGGAGTGGGACAGGAGTCTGAACAAGCACCCAGGGTGGGAAGGCTATAGAAACCCAAGCGCAAACAAGAAGTGTGGCAGAGGCATCAGCTTGCAGGGGGAGGTTTGCCTCTTGCAGCAGAGAATCCTGCAACACCTCCCGGACCATCCTTGGAGGTACTTAAAAGATGGGTACATGTGATGCTTAGGAACACGTTTAGTGATGTATCTGGCATCGCTAGGTAATGGCTGGACTCAATGATCTTAAAGATCTTTTCAAACCTCAATGAGTCTATGATTCTACAATTTAACAGCCTCATCCTGCTACACAGTGGCAGAGACATGTCTCCACCTCCATTTTACCCAACCAACATGCATGTTCAAGGGTCACTGAGTAAACCCAACAAAAACCATGGTAGAGGATAAAGGTGCTTATTAAGCTCAAAATCCAGATATTACTTCCCACAAAGAAAGGTCCACCTCAGGGTGGGAAACCAAGACATCCAGGTCTTAGTGCCCCAAAACAAATCTTCCTGACAGTAAACAGTATGGAGGGCAAAAGGATGGCTTTTTCACAGAAGGGTCCCCATCCGTGACCATCTGGGATTGGTCAGCCACGCTGCCTTCCCCAGTTTGGGTGCGGGGAGCTGCGGCACTGGGGCAGCAGTGGGTTTCACAGCCCACCTGGACCCTGATGACAGACTCTCTCCTACCACCACTGGCATTGATGGGAGCTAGGACACATCCAGAACGAGCTGCAGCCCAACTGCTGAGCAAGGTGCAGACGTGTTCTCCCTGCTTTTGCCCCAGCTCTGGCCCTGGGAAGGACCAGCTTTCACCAGCACGCAGCATCAGAACACACTGGCAGGGCACCTTGTGTTGTCGGCACTGGAGGCCGCCCCCATTCACTCTTGGACATGTCACCTTCAGCACAACCTCAGCAGTCAGATCTAAGTTGCCCTCTTACAAGTACAGCCCTGCATCACTTTTGATTAAAACCGTATTCTGCGTTGCTGCTGGAGAGTGCTGCTGTTTGCTTTGAGACAGCCTCCAAATACCAGCCTAGGAGAAGGTGACAGGGAAAGCAGTGGCAATGCAGTCACATACGTCTATAGTTTCTAAAACTCTTTGACACCTCCCTGGTTGCAAAACATGCCCAGCAGCATAGGATATTTAGTATTTCTGATTGCTCTTGACCCAGCTGTCTCTGCTGCTGTCCTGAGTTAGGAGGCTTAGGTAAAAAGACAGCAGAGTAGAGGAAGGCAGCAAACAGCACAAGTCTGGTTTTGCAGCCCTGAAATGATCTGCCAGTGAATGGAAATGCTCAGTGGAAACAGAAGCTTCTCCCTAAATCTGAGTGCTCTGGAAAAGCTCCTTGGTTTATTATGATGGAAAATCCTCACTGGAGTGTTTCGTTAGAAAACAAGCTATCATAAAAGAAATGTTAAGAGCCCCAAGCTTCCCTCTCTCCCATGATGTCAACTGTCAGAGACATCAACGACAGCTCAGCTGTGTGATCAAAGGCTCCAGCAAGCGGATTTAGAGACAAAATTACCAGAAAATTGAGAGTTGAAGGAGCACAGGGGCATAATCATCACCTGTTTATATATGTGTCTTACAGGGTGAGATAATTACTTTATGATGCTGTACCAACCACAGGAACGACAGCATCTGAGTCTTATTTCAGCACTGGCAAGATGAAGTGGTGGCGGTACCTTCAGAATGGCACAACACATCCCTGCCACCTGATACCATGTTATTCCTTCAAAACTCTGTGGCAGAAACACCTAAAGGGGAGGTTAGGAGGCCATCATCCTGAGCTTTGTGCACACACATCCATGATGGCCCTCAACTCGAGCTCGCAGTTTAAAGAATTAAGGCAGAGAGAGCAGAGGGCAAGGAGGAAAGCCAACTATTGTCTAAGCTATGTTAGTCCCCAAGCTACCCCAGCAGCCCGATGAAGCTGCAGGAGACTTGAAGTGGTTCCTGGATTTCATTCTGGAGATGAGCAGGGATAGCAAGTTCATCTTTAGCCCCAAACCTCACAGCTCCACATCAAAAAAAATCAGCAAATGCAGGACCACAAGTTCAGCAGCACAGAAACTGTTTTAAAGGTGCCCCAAGAACAAATTGTGATCTCATGTATTTCTCAATGCATGAAACTTCAGGAAAAAGACTATAATTTATTAGACGTTTGTATGGCACTTCGCAACATGGGCCCCCAACCTAGCCAATTCCTTCAGGAGTTACTGTTATCTAAACAGTAAATCAATAATAGTATTAATCTATGCCACAATACCTAAACACAGTGGGTGATGGTAGATGGAGCATCACAACTAATTTCCTGGCTTCAGAGATTTTTTGCCCTATTAAGAAGATGTTTCATCTGTGTAATTTAATTTCTTTCACTTTTAAAAAAATATATAGAATTAGATATTACTGCCTGATTAAAAAAAAAATTGTCTTGCAATCAAAGCCATCTTTTTAGCTGTTGAAGCACATGAAAGGCATCTGAAACATGACAGCAACAAAGAACAAGGAACTATTTGTCAATGCTGCTCGGTCACTGGGGAGGCTTAGGGGAGGAGACTGATGCTGTTTGTTTAAAACAAGCAAACAAAAACCTGACAGACAGACCATTAATCTGTATAGTGCTTCAGTTGAAAATATTGGCGGAGGGAATACATCTTAACTTGGTTTCTAATAAAAAGTGCTGACACACTCCGTTACGGCGCTTCCCTGCCTTCAGGATGGAGGATGCTTATTGCAGAAAAGACCCCTGAAACCCAGGGATACATGTGGGATCAGGCACAACATGGCAGCAGGACAGCCCAGATCCTCAAAAACCTTCTACCTGTCCAACCCGCAATACCGTAGCATCTGCCACGCTCAGACCAGCCTCATTTGACTTCAGCCCCACCAGCTCCAGAGGAAAGTAAGGAGGCTGGATTCATCCCTGCGTACCTCTTTCCTTCCTTCCTACAAGCCAGCCAAGTCAAGGAGCAGCACTCTGAGTGCCCAAAATGCAGAACAACTGACCACAACTCCCAGCAACAAAGTTTGCTCCTGTCGGATGTGGCAGCTCCCACTCTCGTGCTGACCCAGGGAGAGCCTGTGGAGCAACCACGGTGCTTGACCCAGGCCATGTTCAGCATCAGGCACTCTCCTGTGCTCAAGACAGTGCAGGGGCATGCTTCCCACACTGTCCAGAGCGATGGGAAGGACCATCCCACCTGTGATGGCATCCGCCACCCCAGGTGCCATCGTCTCAGGCGGCAGCTTTGCAGAGGAAAGGGTAATCTGTCTCCAAGGGACAAGAGCTACACAGAGTGGCATCAGGATGGCTACACATCTGCCTTTTCTCCCTCTCGACCCCTGCTACCCACTAGTTATTGTAACCACGTCCCCATCAAACCCCCACCATAGGTAGAGAAACATCATTAACGATGCAAATGAGACCCAGGGAGATGAATCAATTCACCCAGCAGCATGCTGGAGGCGTGCCAGAGACCGGGAGCCTACCTGCATTTCCCTTGCCCTCACACAGGACCTCAGCAGGAGGATTGCCACAATCTGTCATACCTTGGGCATTTGGGAAATCCTTGAACCACCCACTTACTAGAGCAGGACTCACATTTGGCTGGGGAAAAAAAACAACAAAAAAAACCCCAACAGACTACCATATCACACCTTTTACCCCAAGGCTCTCCATCTATTCCCATTTAGTCCTCTTCTTCCCCAATCTGGTTGATATTACACCCTTTTGTTTAGAATAGGGGATAACCGATTTGAGGGCCATCACACTGCACACTCGTGGCAGACCTGAGGGCTCCTGGGCTGCCCTCGCTCCTCTTCAGCCAGCCCTTAGCAGCAGCTGGACGTGCTCATTTCTAACATCACTACTTCTGCTCAGGAAACAAATCTTGTTCCAGCTGACCACAGAAACATGAATGCAAGCACCAAACACAACTTACTTTCTTAGCTAAGCCATGATCAGGGTAAACAAATGCCTGCAACAGTAGTGGATGGAGCAGGATTAAGGACTCCCTAGAAATGCTTGTGCCACTGGGGAGTGATGCTTCTCCCCACTGCACCAAACCTAAGGAGCACCTCTGAGGCCTCTGTGTCTCAGCAGTGCCCCAAAGTCAGCCCTGCTCTCCCAGGCCTCTCACCAGGCTCCCAGAGAGCATGGGATGAGCACTCTTGACCAGCAAGATGCTGCTGTTACCTTAGTCTTCCAGCCCCGTCCTCTCAAGAAATAAAAGAGCTCAACAAAATCACCCTTTTTGCTCTATAAAGAGACATGAAGAATTAATGGAACATTATATATAGGCATAGGGA
>NW_009717558.1:3707-33969 GCF_000703405.1 Apaloderma vittatum | reverse complement strand
AGGAGAGGAGAGGAGAGGAGAGGGAAGAGAATACTTCAGTCAGTAGGGACCTACAGCAACCCCCTAGTCCAACTGTCTGACCACTTCAGGGATGACCAAAAGTTAAAGCATGTTATTAAGGGCATTGTCCAAACAACTCTTCAACACTGACAGACTTGGGGCATCAACCACCTCTCTAGGAAGCCTGGTCCAGGGTTTGACCCCCTCTCGGTAAAGAAATGCTTCCCAATGTCCGGTGTAAACATCTTCTGATGCAGCTTTGAACCACTCTCATGTGTCCTATCAGTGGATCCCTGGGAGAAGAGCTCAGCACCTCCTTCTACGCGTCCCCTCAGGAAGCTGCAGAGAGCACTGAGGTTTCCCCTCAGCCTCCTCCTCTCCAAACTAGACTTGCCCAAAGTCCGTAGCTGCTCCTCACAGGACATTCCTTCCAGCCCTTTTCAACAGCTTTGTTGCCATCTCTGGATGCATTCAAGGACGTTCACATCCTTCTTAAATTGTGGGGCCCAGAATTGCACACAGTGCTCAAGGTGAGGCCACAGCAATGCTGAACACAGCGGGATAATCCCCTCTTTTGACCAGATGGATATGCTAGGATGGGGTTTGCCCTCTTGGCTGCCAGGGCACACCACTCTCTCCTGCTGAGCTCCTGCCAACCAGCACCCCCAGATCCCTTTCTGCAGGGCTGCTCACCAGCCACTCCTCTCCCAGTTCATACTTGTACCTGGTGTTACTCCATCCTAGGTGCAGGATCTGGCAGTTGGACTTCTTAAATTTCATCCCATTAATCATTGCCTAGTGCTCCAATCTATCTAGATCCCTCTGCAAGGCCTCTTGTTCTTTCAGAGAGTGAATAGCACCTCACAGTTTGGTATTATCAGCAAACTTGATAATGGTGTATTCAGACCATTCATAAATACATCAATGTCCTACAGGGCATTTCCCAGGGGTGCTCCAACCAGCAAAGTCTGAAGAGTAAATGTATGACAACCATTTTGAAGTCTGTTTGATACATATTTTTGTTTTAAAAACTTATACTGAAACAATGTAGCTCAGAGTCACAGATGATGACGAACTATTCCCCTCTACTCTGCCCTGGTGAGGCCACATCTGGAATATTGTGTCCAGTTCTGGGCCCCTCAGCTCAAGAGAGACAGGGAACGGCTTGCAAGCGACAACAGCCTAGACTCAAAGGGTGAAGCTCAAGAGAGACAGGGAACGGCTTGAGAGAGGCCAGCGCAGAGCCACAAAGGTGATTAAAGGAGTGGAACATCTGCCTTATGAGGAGAGGCTGAAGGAGCTGGGTCTCTTTAGCTTGGAGGAGGCTGAGGGGTGACCTCATTAGCGTTTATAAATATGTAAAGGGCGAGTGTCAGGAGGACAGAGCCAGGCTCTTTTCAGCGACGTCCAATGACAGGAAAATGGGTACAAGCTGGAACACAGGAGGTTCCATAAAAATATTAGAAAAAGCTTTTTTCCTGTGAGGGTGACAGAGCACTGGCACAGGCTGCCTAGGGAGGTTGTGGAGTCTCCTTCTCTGGAGACATTCAAAACCCGCCTGGACGCGTTCCTGTCTGCCCTACTGTAGGTGATCCTGCTCTGGCAGGGGGGCTGGACTAGATGATCTTTTGAGATCCCTTCCAATCCCTGACATTCTGTGATTCTGTCTAACTACTTTACTGCTAAGACCTGTGTCCATTACTTGGTCCCAAAAGCCAGGAGCAAGGTTAAGTTCACATGGTGTGTACATTTCCACTACTGAATCCAGGAGGCAAAAGCCTGTCTGAAATATCTTCCACTGTGCCGGTGCAGTCTGTATGCACGGCAGAGAGGGAGTGACAGTACTGTGGAGAAAAGTCAGGCTTATTTTGGGGCTCTCACTAGCACAATACAGGTGTTCAAAAGTGCAACGCAGTCATTTCTGATGCCTGTTCATTTTCAGATTGATGCAGTGCCACAGATTTCAGATTTTCAGATTGATGGTGCCAACCTCTGTCAAAACAATCGGAAGAAAATTAAAGTTCATGGTTGGACAGTATTTTTTCCTAAAGATTATACACACACACACACTTTAAAATTTGTCCCACTCTCTCTGGCTTCACTTGCAAAATACATTTCCACTAACCAGCACCTGAGTGCAGCAAGGAGAGAGTCTTCGATCTGGCCTGGAAAGTCCATCTGCTTCAGGTGTAGGTGTGTGTTTGCACAGAGGTGGAGCTGAGTGGCGAAGGGACAACACGGTGGCCGTGCTCTCAGCCCAGGAGCAGAACAGGCTCTCCAGCCCTCCTCTCCTGCCAGCACATTTTCATCAGAGCTGGTCAGAAATGGAGCATGCCAATATCCACACAAACAACAAAACTCCAGCGAGGCTGAGACGACACTGCCATCCCCGGAGAGGAGAGAGCCAGCACACAGACAGGATTCTCCTTGGTAAAAGCTGATTGCAACCCACGGACTCCCCTCCCCAGTCCTACTGGTTTAATACCAGCTCTAGGGATGGAAGTGATGAGAGAGACCAAAGGAAGCCCTTTGTACTTGACAACAGTTTCTCCCAAGACAAATTTTACATTGCCTGTAAAAATAACTAGTGTCCCAGTTTGAGCTAAACAGAACAAATTCTGTTCAGTGATTTTTACTTCTGTTGAGTGACAGACAGGACAGGTGACCAACAAGAGTATTCTATTCCATTTACATCATATTCAGTATAAAACTGAGGGATCCCAAGGGTTTAGGGCTCTTCCTCTTCTGCAATGGCTGATGTCCGAGGAGGACTCCGTCCATTCTCCTGCCTTTGATCACAATCCTGAGTTCCTGAAATTCAGCTCCTGTGTGCGATTCCCCTCTGCTGCTGAATCTGCAGCTTCCCTGGTGTCACCTGCTCTGAAGCACCAGTGGTGATTGCTACAGAGGGGAGGAAGTTAGGTTCAACATCGGCTTTGTGTATATTTGTGTATAGTTCACTATTTTTATTATTCCCTTATTATTTCTATTATTGTTTTATTAAAGCTGTTTTAATTTTCTTTTTCCAATCCATAGGTCTCTCTGCCTCATTCCTCTTTCCTTCCCATTTGGGGAAGGAGGGGGGGTTAGACTGTCTGTGAGCATTTAGTGGCCAACGCAGCCCAGCCGCTCAACTAGCCCTCAAAACACCTTGACTGAAGCTTCCACTGTTCGCACCTGAATGTGGAATTATCACCTTTCCTCCCCCAGCTGTTGTGGTGAGACATTCCTCCCTCCAGATGCGCTCTGCTGAATGCTCTCCAGAGAGAAAATGAAATGTTAATTCTCCCATCACTTCTTTCATGCCTTCAGCCAAATGTCCTCCCCTTTCTGTAGGAGTCAGATTTCTGATTCTTTTCTTCCCATGAAAGGGATTTAGAAGGTAATTCCTCATTAATAAGAATATTATAATACTTATTAAGAATTCCTTGCTAATGAGAGATCCATCAAACACATGACTAGACTAATCTATAGTGCTTGTTCTCAGCAATACCTGTATTCTGAATTTCTGATGTCCAGAAATTATCTGAAACATTAGTACAAACCCTTTTCTGGCATAAACCTGCACACCATCATTTCCACAGATTTCACGAGACAGAGGACAGTAGCACTGCCAAAATCCTGTCTCAATTTCCTACCTCCACTGCAAGCTTTCCTTTCTCATTTGTTCCAGCCACAGACAAGCAGCTCCTAAAAGCTACATCTATTAGGATATTCCCCAAAAGCAGGAAGATGGCCAGACGATCCTGTTCCACCTGCTGCGTGGCTGCTCCACCTCCACAGGCACGATGCTTCGCACTAAGCAATCACATCCCGTCAGTAACAGGCTGCCCCCACCAATCTTCCAGCGCATAAGGACCTTCACGAGATATCTGTGTGGTGCAGGGACCTTGGGCAAGGTCATGATGCTCTACATTCCTCTGGGCAACAGGTATTACGCCACTGACAGGCAGCAGCAGGGGCAGTTAAGCATCGTTCCATTTTTTCCTTCCTTTTCCACGCAAACCTTGAAAATAATTAGTCCTCAGGAGCAGCTCACAAGCATATTACAGATGAGGGAGGCATAACACGAGGCAAAATAATTCAGCTCAGCCATATCCACGTTGGCCCTCTCCAGGGATGGTTTCAGCTTCTCTGCATTGCATCTTGTACCTGCAAGCACTGAGGAGGGTCTGAAAGGAGCCAGGTCCGTGTCCCCAGCTGTGAGCATCTCTTCAGCCCCAGCATAGGTGGAAGAGCTGAAGAAGCAGAACAAGAACTCTTCCAGCCAGAGCCACAGAAAGTTAAATTCAACAAGGCAGAAGCAGCATCAATTTTTAAATGAGGACTGCTTACAAAAAAGTCAGCAAAAACTACCATTAAACTTTTGAGACAAAGCACCCCTCACTATGCACTTGATTTGTACTGGCTGCTGCACCGCCTTCAGCAGTGAATTACAGCTTACGTGGTATTTTGCCATCGACAGTCCAGTTCCCATGTCCTCCCCGGCCGCACGCCAAGGTCTGCAGCCTGCTCCCTTTCCACTGCCAGCCCGACCAGCTAACCCACTGCCGACATCACCAAATGCAAAGGCCACCCAATGGTGCGGAAAGACTCCCACACAGTTCAATATATTCTTTGGCAGAAAGCTAAGACTAAAAAGCAGATTAAACTCAATTACTATTTGTGTAACTGGAGTATCCTGGTTACAGAGCTTGTAACCATAGCAATCATTTAAACAAAGATTTAAAGAAAATATTCCCCCATTATCGAAATGTTGATCTTTGATTCTGATTCTTGATCTTCCTTTTGTCTCCAGTCTGAGAGGTGCTGTCTACCTCCGGGTCTTATGCAGACAGGGGAAAGGAAGAGCTTGTCTTGGACCTGCTGAATATCCTCAACTGGCATTTGTGTCTTGTGCCAGTAGAATGATGCTTCCTAAACATAAAAATATGAAAGGATCAGTTTGTCATGTGGGCATTGGGAAGTTTGCAAACATTATACAAGTAATCGGCTAGCAGGGATGTTTCTTAGAACAAGTCCTAGGCAATTAAAGTGAGCCTACTATTAATCACATTCCAAACCAAGGTATTAGTTAGGTTGGAGCCAAACTCATTCAAAAGCTCAGGCGCTGAAAGAAAAGAAGGTAGAAGTATTTGGCAATTGGTAATTTATATTATTATTTAAGTTTCCTTGATTTTATGGCTGGATTACCTTCTATCTCCAAAGATTCCATTCCACAGTTACGACTCTTGTATTAGTAAGAGTCATGCTGGTGTCACACAAAGGCAGCATTGATTTGTTATTCTGTAACTCTATCTGGATAACCAGGGAGATTTTTATTTTGAAAAGATCCTGCTGCAGTTGTTTGGTTTTTTTTCAACAGTTCATTAAATGAGTATGTAGCCAGAAAAATGGGACACAGAAGCAGCAAGATGGATGTGATCTGCACACGTGTTTTTCTCACAAGAAAACAAGTGCAGCGCATGTTTTACAAAAGGGAGTAGCTTCAGGGGTTACATTATATAATGGAGTCAGATGTAAACTCTTGAATATACAGCACTGCAGGCAGGTACATTACAAAAAAGGAAACATTTTTCTTTATGGGAGGAAGGAGCAAATTTCTACTTGAAACATGGCTTGAAAGCTGCTCCTGGATGCTGCCACAGCTGGTCCAGCCCTGCAAGCTCTGCTTATGTGAGCATCACATCGGGCGGTCTGTGGGTTCGGGAGCTGTACCAGCCACTGTAGTTTCTCTGCACACGCCACTGATGTTGGTTGGACATCACTGAATGAAAAGCAATTGTGCAGAAAATCCAGTGACTAACACATGTATTTAATGCCAAAAAATACTAATGTACCAAGTCAGTGACAAAGCACAGTAGCTGCAGCCTTGACAGGAAAGCAGGTTTTGTTTTATACGGCCAGGTTTTACTAGCATCAGAATGAACAGAAGTTGTTTCACAGAATACTGTCAGAATAGAAATCAAAATACGAATATAGCTTTGTGAAACCTGGATATATATTTTTAGGTGCACACGCCCACACACATATGCAGCCTGAATAGTTCATTCCCCTCCTCTGACACAATCAGGGATGCCTCCAGCAGGAACATGAGCCCAGGCATGCTCCTAACCCAGTTTGCCTGTGCCACCCCTATTTTAACTATGTATCATGTAACAGCCTGAAAAGCTTTTTTTTTTTTCAGTGACTTTTTCTTTCCTCCACATTCCCGCAATGCTATTCAGTTTCTTTTAGCAAGACAGTAATTATCGCAGCAGATCAAACTGGATGTTCTGCAGTCTAGTTCTCAGAACCAAAAGTGGGAAAAACTGCAGTAATTAAGCTTGGAGAACAGTCTCCTTGAAATATTAGTTCTCATTTAGTTTTCCCACATAGGCTTCTGGCTCAAACCATCACCTAAGATCCCTTCAGCAAAGTATCACCATGGAATCACTGCCTTCACTTGCAGTTACTTAATGGTAGCTTATTTACATTTCCACCTCATTTTTGTAAGAGAGATTTTTTTAAGAGGCAGCTATCCAGAGTGCTCTCCACAATTAACACAACATAGACTTTTCAGCTTCAAGGTTATTTCAAGCCAGCCATAGTACCTGCTTCTAAAATTAAACCTGAACAGCTACAGCGGGCTCTTCAGACTGTTTCCAGTCTCCAAACCGCACCTCATCTCTCCTGAGCCCTCCTTTCCTTGCGGCTGCATTTGCTTTACCTTTTCTAAGTCCGGATTGCCTTGATCACTTACATCCCTCCTGAACTTCCCTGTAGTAACACACAGAGGCTGAAAAATGGTGCTATAAGCACACGGAGCGAGGTTTGCCAAAATGCATGATTAGATGATTAGTCAGACTGCTGAAAACTCTATGCAGGAAGCTAAGATTTGAGGATCCCTCCCTTAAAAAGGGGTTTCAAAGACGAAGTGACCAGTAGCAACACAGGAAACCCTTCCGCTACTGTATTGCATCTTCCCCTAGAGAAGCCCTCCTGATACTTCTCAGGCACCAGAGGGCATATTTCCATTACCAGACTCAACCAGAAGTGAAGGATTCAGACTCCTTCCCCAGTGGCAAGGGCAGGCGCAGTGTATAGGCGTTCCCAAAACAGCAGCCGCAGGACATGCTGCGCTGCAGGAGCAGCATTTCCAATGTCAACAAAGTGAACAGGACTTCTGGTTTGTAAGGGGACACATCACACACACACACACATCCTCTTTTAGTACAGCAGTCTTCAGAAGGACTGCACGAATGCTTCATTTTAATTGACACTGGAAACCTCTTTTCCCTACATCCTTTAACTGTTAAAGCAACTAGAGTAAGCTTCTCTATAAAAAGCAGGTGTAAGAAACGAGTCAAGAGAAGGAGGAGGAAAGAAGAATCCACACCGTTAGCTGTCTGGTATTTATTACTTTTTAATACAGAGAAGTCACAACAAAATATTCTCTAACAACACACGCAAATGATATCATAACCAATTATTTTAATTTCATCAACATTCATTTGCTATGTACATATTCTTCCATCTGCAAAAGTGCAATCCAAGAATGTCTCAACCTTTATGGATAAGTACATTTTTGAGGGGTTTTCTCACCAGTGGCCTTACAACAACATCTTTGTCCTTGGTTACCTGGTACAGCAAAGTGAAGAGTAAAAAAAGAGAAAAAAATGGGTTAGATGCCTCCCTTGCAGGTATATTCCCTGTTTTCCCAGCTAAACTAATTCAGAATACACTGCTCACTACTGGAGATGCAAATAGACTATAGCATAGTCTATGGGCTGGCTATAGAACATTGTAGTTCTAATGACTCCACAGCATCAGGCAGAACAAGAATTTCAGGCTGTCCACCTTGGTGGTTGTCAAATTACACATCAGCATGTAGAAGATGTCCATTGTGTTAGTTACGGTTATAAAAATTTACTTTTAAACATCTTACTGATGGATTAATTCATTTTTACACATCCAAAGTATGAAGTTTTTCTAAATGCAAGCCTCTCCTATGGAAAACAGAGTTAACTACTGGAAAGAAAAGCCTTTGCACATGCAACTCCTATTACTATCACAAGGAGTATCGTGCACTTAGCAAGAGCAGAATAAGCCTCCAAATGCAGAGGACTGTAATCTTGTTTTCAAAACACATTTCAGGCACAATTTAACCTGACCACAGGCCAGATTAAAATGAACATATAGCATCAGAAAAATTAAAGGTAATCAAGAATAAACTTCAGCCGAAACAAGCAAAGCAAGCAGCTCCCTAGCTAGGGAAGTAATTTCCCTTTCGATATATTTTAAAGCTTAGGACTACTTCCAGTGCTTGTCAAGACAGAAAGCAAACCAGCTGCGGTCTAGTTTAACTTCTGAAGTAGCCATTAGGTCCTAAAGAAGCTAGTTCTGCCTTTCTACTTAGGCAAAGCCCAGCTGAAATTCTTATGGCCAAAGGGTGGGCCTGACTGATTGACTGGAGCCTGACGCATGCTACAGAAAACACTGCATCCTGCACTAACCCAAGCACCAGTTTGCAGTACCAGCAAGAAGCAGGGAAAGCATTCTCTACAAATTAGGGACAATTTACTTTGGAGTGAAAGTTCAGAGGAATCTCTCTGCAGCTCAGCTGGTTTCCACTGAGGATCATTTTCACAGTGCTTAGAAGCGCTGCTAGCCTCCAGCTGAGAGATGTGTTTTGCAAGAAAACAGGCATTTTCTCAAGGAGTAGGTAAGACTCACTTAACAGCAGAATTAAAAAGAGAAACTAAGGCGAGAACTAAATTGTTTTCTTGAATAGCTTCATAGGTAACTCCTTGTCACTATAAAGACTTTGAATATGCTTTCCCCTTTCCATTTTCTTAGTCTGCTGCATTCTTGCTTTCTACTTGAATATATTGTATAACCTTTCACAAACTTTTTTTTTAAAGCTGGTCTTTTTACCTTGTCTACTCATTTTCGATTGTCACACATACATGTCTGGAGAGGCATGTAAGTAACAGAATTACAAATTAAGCTACTCTAAGGAAAGCAAATGAACAAGTATTTAGAAGGACTCCAGATCCCATTTCTCCCCTACTAGATGCATTGTACAGCGACACCTCCCCTCACCAAGCGCATGAAAAAGTGGGTACACAACACCATGCAGCCTACGTGGGAATTAACAGCCTCGATTCACAGCATGAGCAACTGGCACTCAAGACCAAACACTACAGTAACAGATGTATCCTTTAATTTTTCTAATTACAGGAGCTTTGTCTTTGCCGTGTGATTTCAAGCTGCTGGAACAGTCTAGCTGTTGTCTGTCTGGTCTGGTTCTCACGGTACTACCAGGCAACACAACTCCAAACCTTGTTAGCCACCCTAACTCTGTCAGGTTGTTCAATGCACCATCAAAGCTCAAGCACTCACCCTCCCTGAGAACTTAATCCAAATTATAATTCGATTATTCTCAGTAAGGGAAGGCTACACTGCACAGCTAACCCTGTTCTATCTTCTAGACACCTTTTTTCCAGCTCCTGTGGGCAATGGTTACAGTGCTGGTCCCCCGCAACTGGACTGGGTGTAACTTGGAAGCCACATGAGGACAGTGCTGAAAGTCTCTCAAAGTCCTTCCCATAGTTTTCCTTAAAAAGGAACCAGGTTTTCTCAAAAACATCACAAGCAGGGAACAACTACACAAAACCCAAAGGATGTGCTCCAGACCCAAAATCAAGCCCAGGAGTCAGGACAGAAGGAGAGGGAGAGCCACCAGTGATGAAGGCTAACATAGCCTGTTAACATCGCTGTCCAGACCAGCAGCGGATCACCACTGTAACCGTGCAAGACAGACAGTCCAGATTGGAAAACCATTAACGTGAACTGGCTGGCTTCTAAGGACATTACCACTCGAACTGGCAGTAAGTCACCTGTGCCAGCATAAGCTCTCTGTGCAGCTTGAGTATTACTCAAAGAGTGGCTAACGCTAAAAATGGCTAATTCTGCAGTGGAGACAGCCAGGAAATACAACTGTGAACTCGGCATTTTTATGCACAAAGAAACACGGATATTGAGTTTGAGTTTTATTTGCACATTAATCTCTTAATTTAGCAGAGAGTGTAATTCTCAGTCCAGTATATGAAACCCTTTTTTGGCTTCTCACTTTTTTTGTTTTCTTTCCCAGGGTGGCCGAGTATCAAGGCCATTTTCAAGACCGTTATTTCAACGGATATACTCTTTTAAAAGATTCTAATTTGGAAAAACAAAAAAGCAGTAGAAGAAACAAGAAATAATCCCACCTCGTAAACAGAAAGAAAACCCTCACCTCTCAGGCAGACAAACACTCCATAAATACACCATGGAGAAAAGCAAAAAACCCAAACCTCCACTAAATCTCAATTGGCTTAAGAAATGAAGAAAAAGATTAATGACCTATTTTAAAAATTTTATTTAAGGAAGGGAGAAACAAAAACCCCACAACTGCAGAGTCTACAGGGCCGCGCCCTCTGATACAAATTTGCTGCCTAATGCACCGTCAACTACATACAGCACAGAGGCATGTAGAAAGTAAATATGTTAAATCTGCTTTCTTGAAAAGTCTCCGAGTTTTTAGATTCTGGACTCAACGCAATTTTGAAAAACAAAGTTAGAGAAATTAATTGCTTTAGAAAGCAATGCCATGTTTCGTACTCAGTACCTCTCTGCTCTTACAGGTCTGACGGCCCAGGTCCCACTTCGTGGTCCTCTTTCCACACCAGTCACACCAGTCCGCAGCAGGCAGCACAGCCTCAGCTCCACATACAAATACATCCCCATTCAGCTCAGCCTGCTCCTTCCCTAAAATGCCTGTGAAGAAACACTTTAAATAAAGCATTTTAAGACCTCCAGATTGGTTTCTGTATGAACAGATGACCCGGCTGGGCTTGTGACAGCCCCGGTGGAAGCAGCACTATGGCCGTATGGTCCATCCGGGAGGGCAACGCACACCAAACGCGCAAGGCAGGAAGACACTATGCCGAAAAAAAAAATAAACTCATTTCAAGATTGCATTTTCTGGCATACATTTACATTCACTTTGTCACAATACCTTAGTACACCCCGTCTCAGGAAATCTGAAAGAAAGCCTGCTGAGGCGACTGGCAGCATGGGGCCAGCTCCTGCGCCCGTGGGAACCAATGCAAAAGGCCGAATGAATTCAACAGCAACAGGACGGTTTCTTTCCAAGGATTTCCCATTTCCACCAAGCTGGAGGGACAGCAGCACTACACAATTACCCACTTTCCCACTGGACAGATTTCTCTGTCCTGTATGTCTCCCCATACCTTCCCTATAAACTGTATTATAATTATACAAAAAAATAAAACCGAATCATTTTTAGATTAGCCCACACGGGATAAATTCAAAGGCCATCAAATTGGCTTGCCTCCAACCTTCACAGAGATCTTGCCAGGAGGATTCTGGTTTTAACAACATGTATATATACATATTAATATGTACACAGACAAAGAAGCTGCTCTTTCTGTTAGAAAAGAAATTAAATTTCATCACAGAATGAATCCTATAAAAAGATATGTAATAAAGTTGAAATACCCATAAAATAGCTATTACTAAAGCAAAGCTTTCGTCAATAAGCCTCCAAAACTTTAAATGAAGAAAATGGCTTCACGAAGTGGTAGTCTAGATTTCCACAGTGAGGACACTGCTGGACGTTACTGTATTCAGAGAAATACTGCATGCCAATCCGTACATCTATTACTGGCTTCCCACAGTGCTTACAGTTCAGTCGAGCCTGTAAAAAATAAAGAAAGAAACAAAAAAACCCTTTTGAAATAACCAAACTCACCTCTCGCTCTTCGCCTCTGAAAAAGAGAGTGTGGCATGCAGCCCCCTGCCCTGCCCTTCCCAGCAGCAAATGGGGCACGTCAAGAAACTGGTAGGAATGGGATCTGTTGGTAAGGACATTCCTCATCCCAACGGGTAACTCACAGGCAGACATGTTTTTCATGCGAAATGCCACCATCAAATTTGGAGAGTAGGTTACCTCCCACTCCAATTGACAGGAAGTAAAGAATTTCAAAGTTTATATATGCAAATGACTGTTTTGTGTTGCTTAATTTCTGATCCAATTCCTCAATCCCCAGCACGAGAAGTGCTATCTCAATAAATCATAATTGAAGCCCTGAAGCGAAGGGAGAAATTTTAAATTTGTGCCATGCAATTCAACCATTTACGCTGACACTTGAACATGATCTGTCTATGAAATATATCAGCATCTTAATCTTTTGGCTTAACAAATACATAAACTGATCTACTTTATCAGCATGGCACTTTAAGAATCTATTTAAACATTTCTAATACATATTGGGTTATACAAACTAAGTACCACTTCAAGCACAAGAACTATTCTAAAAAAATCCAACTGAGAAAGGACCAACATTAACTGAGTGGACATGAGAAATCTTTAAAGGTCAAGGGTGAGGACAGACAGAGCTACTAAGGTTCAGCAGCAACAAAATAAAGTAAATCTTCAAAAGAAATCTAGTTGAGAAACCCAGCCCATCTGATGTAAAGAAAGCAGCAGGCAGTATGAAAGCTCAGGAGTCCCTTTGGAACACTCATGCAGGAGGGACTTGAGACCGTAAAGGAGTTTAAGAGTAAAGATGGCAAATGAGCAATGAGGGCCTGAGTTGCACTGTTGCTTAACCTCGCAGCCCAATACGCTAATGAAAGCTTCAGCTTTTCACTGAAAAGCACAAAACATTGTTTTCTACGGCAATCTTATTTAAGCAATTTTCCTAGGATGAGGAGTGGAAGACATTATGAAAGCACTATCACTGTTGAGACAAGACTCAAGAAGAAACAAACCACCAGCTCTGCAGCCACCTGCTCTGCTTGAAAAACAGAAATTCTAAGAAACAGTCTAGTAGGCCAAGGATTTGCTAAGATTTTCTTAAGCAAAGTGTTGTTTTCGCCTTGCTACTTTCCAGCACATCAGCTAGGTGCTAGTAACCTAACAGTGGCTGCAGTTCATTATCCTACAAGCACATTTGTGACGTGTAACTAAATATTTTGAAATAAGGTATGAAAACGTTCAAAATAAAATTGTCAGGCAATTTGGAGTTAAATTATACACCGTACTGAAATGTCATTCCTCTGTATGCGCAGAATACTCTATAACAATCATGGTGAAACAATAATGCTTATTACCTGGCAGTCACAGTCACTGCAGTTAATGATTTCATAGTCAGTTCCAGTACTTACCATGTACTGTCACACTGTCCATTAATCATATAATTAAGGCTCTTGTATAATGAAACCTTAATTCTTGTCTTCTACATTCAACAGAAGCAATTCAGATTTAAATTTGATGGCTTTTACAGAACTAGCAAGCCAGCACCTTTATCATTGTAAGTCTGTATTTTTTTAGAAAAAGTTACAATCTCAAGAGGCACCAAATCCTGACGTACTATCTCTCTCTTTAGGTATAACTGTCACCGTCATTCTAACTAGTAGCGGCAACACCACTTGACTTTGAGCAACACATTTTGGTAAGCACATTACATTTTAAATAAAATGGCATTTCACGCATTGACAAAACTGCATTTTAGATCTCTCTTAAGCACGTTACCATGAAGGCATCACATTTTGAACGAATGCATCTCTGCAAGGCTCCTGTCCTAATCCTGTAAGAACACGTGCGCGTCTGAAGGCATCAGCCCTCTCCTGAGCATCCCTGAGCTGCTCCCAGACAAATGTTGTTCCCATGTCTGCCCACACCCACCTGCACAACAGAAGTGCTCTGCGTGGACAATTCTTTTGGATGCCAATGATCCTGCTGCCTCTGGGACAGGTCTGCTCTGGAGTAACCCCAGGCCTTGGATCCTTTTTACCCAAGGTATAGATTAGGTGAGCATTTAATGAAGACTAAGCTGCTTCAGGCTATGCTGGAGTACCCTCACCAGTCAGTTGCAGCACAGATTAAGGAGAGCTGGGTAATCACTGAGCACAAAGACACTTTAGACGTTTCTATTCCCTTGGTTTTTTGCTACAACTACTCTAAAACAGAATTCAAGCAACTAAAAGAAATTTGAATAAAAGAAACATCTGCTCAAAATGTGCGACTGTTATTATAAAACTACTGGAGTTGTATCTGATGTCATACTTGCTAGTGATCATCCTAAGCATCAGATTTAATTATGAATGCATTTAAAGGGGTTTTATTTAAAAACATAAGTATTAACCACTGACTTTTGTCTAGCTAAAGGCCACTGTGCCTCGTAAGTTAAGACAAAGGGACTCAGTCAGATTTCTTGTATTGCACTCATAGGTAGAGGCCAGAAAAGAAAGATAGTTGGACTTCTATGATCTTAGAGGTCTTTTCCCAACCTTAATGATTCTATTCCTGGAAGGGAAGGGAGAAGAGACACACAAATCTTTATCATCAGTTGGAATTTCACCTTATAAAACTTATTTACGTACGGTACTAACCTGACAACAAGGAGATGCTGCCAGAATATCGTAGGTATACATAGTTCCCAGCTGATGCCAGCTTCCATCCCATCGGGACTTGCACTTAATGCAGATAATTTTGTGAACCCCTTCTAAGCAGTCTACACAAACAGCATAGAGGTGCATAAGCCTTCCTGTGGACAGGAAAGACACTTCTTAAGCAGACTAGAACAGAAAATTAAAACAGACATTTCCTGCAATGTGACAAAAATCACAACTTATTAAAATATTTTTTTTTAAAAAAAAAAAAGGCAGTCAATGATAAAGCAAGAAATATTTCTCTATGGGAAATAAATAGGGCTCGACTGAAGCTATTTTCCATGGATGCAAAACTCAAGAATGAGTCATCACCCCACCCACACTCCCTTACTCCGTTTGCTGGTACACCTTAGCAGAATATTTTATAGAAGGAGTTGCTGAAGCTCCATGAACAGATGCCAGATTAAGCTGTATGATCAGCTGCAGCATTTCCAACCCAGGATTGTGCCCTCACTACATCCCAACCTGTCAGCAGAAGTGGAGAGGTGTTGAAGTTTATTAGCAAGCTGAGTACAGATTCATTTAACCACTTGCCAAAAATCTTCCAGCAAAGAGGTAACTAAGAACCTAACACTCCTCATGGAAAAAAGCAACAGCCAGAAGAGCAATTTTCTTTCATGTACTTTTTTCTGACTACTCATTAAAAGCATATTTAAAAACATTATATATTACACATACACAGACTTTAACACGCCATTCAGAACCACAGATCCATCAAGCTCCATCATGACCTCAGCCTCTGTATGCACAATGATTTCCAAAACCTGAGTTATACTGACTTCCATAAAAATCAAGCAGCTCAGAATTGAAAATGAAATATTTTCCCTACCTAAATGTGACTAAACTCACCAATGCAAAATCCAAGATGCAAATTTCACATAAAGCAAAAGGCCTTACACAAATTACAAAGATTACAGTAGCTGAATTGCTTTGTAGTTTAATAGTTGGCTATTAGAAGTGGGCTGACATAGAGTACTAACTCACTAATATACCATATTTTGCACTGCTATATAAGGCAAAGCTAAGAAGTAGTGCAGTTATAGATCAGCTGTAAAACAGGACTGCATACAACAGGTGTTTCTTTTGGATGGCAATTTGTGCTCTTTAGCAACAAAGTACTGAACACACCACAACCTGTAACTTGAGGAAAACATCTCGTACCTCTTCTAGTAGGAAAGGGAATAAAATATTAACAAATTATGATTAGTCCATACCAGACACTTTCAAAACTAATAGTTTGTTTTTTAACTTGATTTGTTTTTTAAGTCAGCTATTTTAGAAAAATGAGAAGAAAAAAAATTATTCTTAAAATATATATACAAAACAAACTTCCTGGTATGACCTGGTAAAAAATGACTTATTCCACATTGGTGTGTGGAAAACTCTAGAAAACGTGATGTGACGAAACCAAAGTTCAAATATAATAAATTGTGTTCCTAAAGTGAAGTCAAGACTGGAGACATACAAATAATTCCAAATACAAAAGTTTTGTGCTGTGCAGGAAGATAAAATAATTTTCCCCATCTGAAATTCTGCACTGTTCCTGCACATTAAAATACTTTGTTCCCCCACTGCTTAATTTTCAGGATCCTTGTTATATAGGAAATAAGGCACCTGGTATCTTAAACACGCCTGAAATAAAAGAAGTGATTTTCTGTATTGAATAGAAAATAACACCCTGGAACAGCACCTTGCAAGCTTAATTTCATTTCAAAGAGTACTTCTGATAATAAACCATTTTACCTAGGACAAGGAGGTAAAAATTTTAACAATTAATTATTCACAACAACTTGTCTGAGCAAGTTTTTCAGATGTACCGTCCAATGGATAAGGAGCAATTAATAAAAAAAATAATTTTTTGCAGTTTCATTCTTAGCAGCAAACGTTAACAAGCGATGAGCTTCCCTACTACTAAACCAACTATTAGTACTTATAAATGACAAGCACATTGTGCACCCCTCCCCACCAAAGCAAATAAGTACTGTTATATCACGTACGTATATTCTGTTTATCCTGGAGCTTTTTTAGCTTGTATATTTGCCTATCACTTTTTCTGCTTAAAGTATATTAGCCAAGACAGAAACACCAATGTTAGCACAAATACAGTTTAGTGACTTAGTGCACAGTGATTTAAGGAAAGAAAAAAAATTATACAAAGTTTGTCGAGCAAAGGCATGTTACAGAACATGTATTATGACCATGCATGGGTTTTAACAAATTTTATTGAAAGGAGAGAAACTTAAATGTTAAAATACCTCTCATTAATGCCTCCCCAACACACTTTTCAACATGTAATTCTATGTTTTTAAACATTAAACTACAAATACTTTATCTGACTTATTTTAGCCATGCTGGCTGCCAGCAGGCTGCAGGACAGGCATATTTTGCCATGCCTGACCACTTGGTTTGGGGCACAGCTTTCAGGAAGAGCTGAAGCTCAGCCCAGCTCACATTCATTTATTTCTCTAGGAGAAGAAAAGTAATACATGCCTTGGTCTCAACTCAGTTCAGAGCTGGGACATGATCAGGATGCAGTCCAAACAGGCAGGAATTTGGAAATTACTATAAAACCCTCACTACACCATCACTGCTTCAACCCATCGTATTAAAAACTTACTTTTACTATGTCCAGCCTCTCCAGGTCACTGCTAACATAGGCTAGACTATAGTCCTTTCCACAAAAAGAAAAAAAAGTTCACAGTAAACCAAAATTGGTATTCTTTTGTCTGAAAGCAGATGAGAAGTATCTCATAGAACTTCAACCCATGCTGCAGCACAGCATGCTTAAATTTCAAAGGTTGTTTAAAAGGTTGATGTATATCTTAGAGTAAAGCTCACAACAGAAGAAATCGGGGCATACATGCTGCAGAACCGACTGACTATGAAACCTTCTCAGGGTCTACCTAGAAACTGGATGAGAAATCTCTTAGTTGTAAACCCAAGCACAAGGCATGGATCTTTCTACACGGCATTTGCCTTCTGCAACTTGGTCTACGTGTTTCAATCTGATCCATGTGATTAATTTGGATGTGGCTTCAAGCTTTACAGAACCGCTTACAAATGCAGAATTGGGATGAAAATCTATAATGGGAGGGGACAGGGCACAGAAGGCAGTTCCATCATTTAATGAAACCTAGCATGACTGACAGACAACCTGTACCTTGAAGGTGACAGGGAACATCATATTCAATCTCATCGTGTCTCGATGGGCTAAGGAACAGAGTCCCGTCCACCAGCGGAAACTGTTCAAACACTGGCAGTGCCCTGTGGCATAGCGCACAGTTTACAACGTTCCTGTGGCTGGCACTAAGAGCAGCAAGGATGAACTTCCGCAGGTCCTCCCCTTGGCCCACCTGGGCATCGTCTTCCATCCGCACGTGGAAAGTATTCAATTTATGCCTGGGGATGTGAGTAAGCAGCTCAGACAGATCTAGCCTTCTCAAAAACTGCACAGGGGCATCAAAGTGCCCTGATCGATGTGCTTGCAAGCCAGCTGCTCCGTAATCAAAATGCGCGTTCCTGAACATGCCCCCACCAGTCATGCTCTTCTTATGGGGCTCCAGGTGAATAGCGTTCTTCAAAAACTCTCCCAAGTACCGTGAGGAACGAGGGCCGCTGAAATGCGTGGGGGCGAGAATAGAGTAGCCGGTGGGTGGGGACTGGCCGGGAGAGACACAAGGCGAACGAACAGCATAGCTGCCGCCCATGACACCCTTCTCCTGGGAGTTCTGCCTGTCCATTGAGTGCCTTCGCTGCAGGTCGTTGCTCAAGCCTTTCTGCGGCTTGTTGGCTGGCCTACCCTTTTTGGCCTCCTCTGCTGACTCTGCCATCGACCTTCCCGTGCTCTTCTCCAACACTGACTTTTTCTTCTTATCATCCTGCATTCGCTTCACCTGGTACCAGTCAGTGTCCTTCTTTAAATGACCCTGCCCACACCGGCAGGAGCAAAAGCGAAAAGCCAGGTCATACCCCTTCTTTGTCCACATGTTTTGGCGACACTGCTTTTCGTTCCAGCTCCTGGCTCTGCCAATGCAATTGAACTGGACAAGAATGCTGCTTTCCCACTCGTAGAAGCACTGAAGGTGCATCCAAGTGCTGTACGGACAATGCTCGTTGTTGCATATAACCTTCTGGTAGTCATCCTTCTCCAGGTCAACCGGCCTTCCAAAGCTACAGATCAGTGGAGTAGCACAAGGGGCTTCTGTGGAAGGTAAAACAGATGCGTTAGTAACTTCATGGCCACTTAATGCAGTCCTTCGTTAAACACTGTGACAAATACGCATATGAGCTCTTACTCGTGATCCGTATTATCGAAGGGCCCACAAGCACGAGCTCTGGGTCAGGGCAAAAGCAGTCTTTGCCAAAAAAAATTAAGTGCATCTAAGGAGGTACGGAAACAAGGGAATAAAGAAACAAAATGATATTACAGTTTGTTTAATTTTCAAAGCCGAAGTACCTCAGAAGCGTTATCCTGCCTCAAGGGTTTGCGAATACCACTGCAAGGCCTTAACAAGTAAGGAGAGAGCTTTGTGGATGTTGCTTTGAAGCCTGAGAAGCAACATGGTGAGAACACAGAGAGATGTTTGTTTGAAAAACAAGTAGGCAATACAGCCTGGCTTTGCGATCACAGGGAGAGGCAGGAATTGATCTTTTCTGTGGGACTGAGCAAGAGACAACAGCTAGAGAGAGAAGGAGGAAGCAGAGGACTTCTAAAAGCAAGACAAACGGCCTATGTTCCTCGTACAGAAAGGAGGGCCTTCATTACACTGCTCAGGCAAATACAGACTGTATCACTATCGCTGACCTCCTGGATAGCTAAATTTCACAAACCAAATAGTTCTGCAACACAGACAGACTGAAAAACCACAAATGCTATGGGTTCTTTTATCAGCAAAGTTGCTTAAGGATATAGCAAAGGCTGCTAAGAACTCTTTATTTCAATTCTCGCCCTGCATGGGTATCAGCTTCTAGAAAAAAATGCTGTAAAAAAAATGTCATCTATTTATGGACCAATGACATTTTCCCCTCTCACACCCAAGTACCACAGACTGTGTACAACTCCCACTTCTGGCTGCTCAGTTGCAGCTGGTAAGAACAGAAAGGACAGGAAATTTTCAGTTGGGAGTTTCTAACAGATCTCAAGAGTTTCTAATTACGAAGTTTTTAGATGCTTACTCAAGTACTACAAATATTTCTCCTCTGTATTTCTGACTTCCTACTTCCTCCACTTCACCAAAAAATCACAGCTCCAACAGGGCTGGCAGGCTGCCTTTTAACATCTGTATTGCTGCATTCAAATACTATCAGGCTTCTTCAGCGTCTTCCATGGTCAAGGGCTGTCTTACCCTGTGCAAAACAGAGCAAATGGCTCCCTGCAGTTCCCCAGTCTCAGCCACAGCTCCAGGACTGGCAGAATAGATGCACTGAGCCTCATGGAGAGAGGCTAACATGATCCAGGGCTTTTTTCCTTAGGACTTCAAATTTCTGCCTAAGAATCTGGGAGAAAACGACCACTTGGTTGCATTGCTTTTAATCCCGTTCTTGTCACTGCTAGCAAAAATAATACAACATAATTTGCAGTGGGACAATACATTTTACTCTGATACATTTACTTCTACTCGGGCTCTCATTACAGACAAGCTACCTACCATCACCTCTCTTACAACAGCAGTTCTTTGTCTATTCCTGACAAGTTTTTGTTAAAACGCTATAAATAAACAAACAAAACAGATCTTCAAGGTTACCTTGAGTAAATTCACAATTATGGTAGCTCTAAAGACTTATTTATCCAGAGGAGATGGGCACAAGAGCACAAGAAAAATTTTCCTGAGCCATTCCCTGGAAGATACCACATCCTTCACCTCATTTCTCCGTCTCCATTTCTAATGCTAGAAGTGGCACACTTGCAAGGAGAATTTTCTGCAATGCTTTCCCTTCAGGGACCAGACTATAAACTGCAAGCAAAGTGTATTTCCAAAAATATTTTCTTAAAGCAAAAAATGCCAACTTCATTTCAAAATATGAATTCGTTGAGCCATTAAAACCAAAACATCAAATTGGAGACAACAGGAATAAGAGAGGCTTTCCCTAGGGACTCTTTAGAAGTTTCTCATATGCATGTGACACCTATAGTCTTACTAGTTGTCTCAGGTCTCTGGAAAACCCACTAAGAACATGTAGATTTTGAGATGTCTTTCAGAAGCATGAATTTTACGGGCTACTAACACCTGGTTTTTCCCCCCATGTTTTTTACTATTTGCTACTGAGTAGGATGTTGCTGGCCAAAAGCAAAAGTAAATGATAGTTTATCTGCTCTAAAACAAAATCTGTCAGTTGACCAGTTCAGAGAGTTCTCCCACCCATTCCCCTAGACTTTGATTCAAGTCACACTATGACACACCAAGTAACTCTGCAAAGATACTCTTTCATCATATTTACGGTCTGAAAATATAGTTTGCAATAGCTAAACTGAAACCATTAAAGACAAAGCATCCAAAGTCAGATGTGCAGCAAGACATCAAAGGTACCAATATGAACAGTTCTCACTTATGCATTTCCTGTATTCATCTATTTTGGTACATATTCCTTTCCACCACTGCCAGGAGGCAGGAAGAAAGAACATGCCAAAAATCCACTTATGCTCCCCCCATGTCTCGGAGTGTAAATGTTCTAACAGTAGCAGGTATAATTATAGCTGACAGCTGAGAAAGTTACTATACAGACAAGTCTAGAGATCTCTACTTTAGAATAAAGACTTTATGCTTGTTCAGCCATACTGGCATAGTTAACTGACTAGAAAAGAAAAGTGTTTCCTTGATTAGATTTTGAAAATGCTTTTGGTTTTAGATGCAAAAACATAAGATCTCTAATCCTCTGAGAAGTTTACAGCCTCTTCATTTTGTGGAAAAAAATGAAATTAACAAAATAAGTAGGTGATATACAGAAAAAACCACAACCCATCACAGCATGCACATTCCACAGAACATGTCCACAATGATTTGATTATGATCATGTACTGGGTGTCTAGAGGTCATTTTAAAGGTGACTTTACACATGTTTTTTCCTGTTTTCCCTGGTTGGTCAACAGATGGACTGTGGAAGTGGATCTTCTCCAGCTTCAACTTGAGAACTTACAGATGTCAGATTACCTGAGGAACTTCCCACACGGTGTAACTATTGAGCAAGAAAAAGCTTCAAGTTTGGATGTCTTTTTCAACATTTAAGTTAACTAGATGACTACAAAGTTTTCAGACGTCCCCTCATCTGATCTTCTCTCAGTGTGAATTGGCTGGTCACACAGTCATCATAGCAAAAGCAGGTCTAGAGCAGCTTGAAGCAAGCAAGGCAATGAAGAAGAGCCTTCCCTCACACAAAGGAGTCCACTAAAATGTTAAATGCAGCACAAGAAATACTCTAGAAAACCAACAGGTCTCTGCTGCACAGCAAGGTTAATGTCATGACAGTCAAAGTACCTGCTTTCACGGATGCAGGTTTGTTAGTACAAAGTGGTGAAGGCCTCGATCAAACCACTGCTGTGTTTCCACAACAGAAACTGAAGAGTCCAGCACGGCTAATGGAAGTTGTCTCAGTAGAAAGTTCTACCACTTGTGTAGTATCCCTATATTTAAGAAAGCAGGAAACTCCACTACCCAAAAAGCATACAGAAACCTCGAGCCAACATTTGGTTCTCCTACTGTTCCAGCAAGTCTACCTGTACAACACACACCGGGCAGGACTGAACATCCTTTGAAGACTTCTCTCCATTCACATTTCCTGCCAAACATAATCATGCCACATGCCCCTACATAAAGAATAAACGATGAACAGGAAAAAAAGCAACTTTTTGTGCAACTTTCCTAGTTCACAGTAACAGGTATGCCTTAGCAGCAAAAGAGGTAGCATCCAGATCACTTAGTATGGAAACCACATTAGCAAATGTAAAGAGCCCTTTCCATCAATTCCTGCTCTCGAAAGTGCTCTGGATTATTTAATCATCATTTTATAAAAGAGACAAAGCACACGCTACAGAATTACAAAACTTTAAAACTCTTATGAAGCCCTTCTATTTTCCATTCGTTAGAAATGCATTTTGAGATTGTTCTTCAAAAAGTCAGAGCAAGAATCATCATCTCAATGGTTTATTGCAACGGTACAACAATTACTGTCAAGAGAGACAATAAAGGGGAGTAAATAGAAATTCACACGGCCAAAGTACCCACCCACACCTGCAACCCTAAGCTGGTTTGTCATCTAAATATAATTTACTTCCAAGTAGTTAATAATATATCATATTTCTGATTTCCAAAGCTATGAAATGAAAAAATGAAAGACTACTACGTATCGGAGCAGCATATATTCTCCCAGCATGCCCTTCTGAAAGAATGTCTAAATGACCATAAAAGTACCTTTATTTTACCTCTCAGTTTCAAGACGGTTTTCACAACCTAAGAGAACAAAACAAGACTGTGTGCAGTTTTATGTATCAGAGTGGCTTCAATGTTTAGACACAAGTGCACCAATTTAACAGGCTGACAAATTGTAACTACAGTTGCACGCTGCTTCTTACAAAAAGTTATGTTTCTACATAAAAGATAAATGTTTTCTTATAGTCCACTGTAGTGATTTTGATCAGTAATTTTGAGAATAATTGCAAGGGGTAGCATAGAAATGTCCTCTAGATATATTATTGAATAATATTCAATATTAAAAAAACCCGTGCATTTGAGGAATGGTAGCTCATTTTTTAAACTAGGTTATGTTTTACGTTTGACAGAACTACCATAAAATTAACTTTTATTTCAAAAATGAGAACATCAGAGAAGACTGCAAGGAAGCTGTATTGGGTGTTTGACTTTTTCTCAGTTTTTCCATTCAGGTTTATAAACATCAATAAAAGCCAGGAATAGAAACAGACAGTTGAGAGAAATCTCTTTCAAGAAAAAAACAACAACATATTAACCAGTTTCTACCTTTTAATAAAAAAGACAGAAGGTATATGAAGACCGTCCTTCCCATTTTATGACCCAAATGAAAGCAGCAGAACAACGGCTGAATGAGGAACTTCCCTCTGGTGAAGTAAACGGAGGAGAATGCTGTTTACTTCTGTTTACACACCCATCATCAAACCAAATATGTGCCCAGCAAGCCAAATGCAATGACTCCACGGCTTTAGTTTTGCCACTGCTCTCATTTGTTCCAAGTCCTCAGTGTGGATGCCTAAAGCAAAATTTGCTCTTCCTCCATCACGTTCCCACATTATCCACTGTGTTAAGCACCAGAGTTTTTCCAGTCAGTGGACAGAACAGATAATTATTTCCTGTACTCGTCAGCGTAGGTTTCAGCTCACCGCACTGACTTGCTATCACTGATAAAGCTCAAGGGAGGTGTTAAACACGCACGGCTGGGGCACGGGAGACAGAAGTGTGGCAGCTGTTGGAAGATGCAGCGCTACTGTCATCTTAAAACAACTGCCAGGGGACAGCAAGTTGTTATGGATCTGGAAAAAGAAACTATCGGGGAAAAAATAAAGGTGAGGTCTTGGCACTGGATCATTTACAAGACACTTGCCATGTCTTTGGTCTACCATCGCTCTAGCATCTTATCATCTATGCCAAGGACATTTCACTTGCCAGCACATTACCTAGGCCAGAAGGGTACCTATGGGACACATACTTCACAAATCAAGCACTTTAACCTCTACCACTGCTTTCTCACGAACAATGCTCTCTTCACAACCCTACACAGCCAGAAATTGTTCACTCTGCCAGCTTTAACCAGAGCTGAGTCATTTCTGTGGAAGGCTACTCCCTACCAACCATCTGCATGAACCTTCTGAATTTTCTCTGCCATCCGCATAGCTTTATTTTAATTAAAGCCATACAATATCATTGTGCTAATACTGTAATACAGCTGTAAAAAATAAACCAACACTGCAACAACAAAACAGACTGAGCAGAAAACTTGTATTAATTGTCCAATGTATTTGTTTTGATGAACCTTGGAATACAATCTAATATTCAAAAGACTACCAAGATGTGACAGAATAGCACTGCCATACATGTAACTGATTAAACAGTACAAATAATATAGCAATACAGAATTGATCAGTCACATTCTCAAGAGTCTCAATGCAGCAGGAAGAATGCAATGGGAAAAAAATGTTTCACAAGTGGATCCAAAAGGCAGGCTCACATCTTCAGTGCAGCAACAACAACAAATAACAGCTGACAAACAGTAAGAGAAGTCTTTCAAGCAGCTTAGCTCATGGCTTACATTGCTAACACTCAATGACGAAGACTGATGTCTCTCCAAAACTTCTTAAAAAAATCTTTGCAGACTGATCAAGATGAAAGCTTCTCATCATTCTCCAGGAGGGAGGGAAAAAAAAACAAGAAAGGACTATCCGGTAAGCTGCCTCAAATGTAGCCTCTCTTCTGTGTCACAAGACTTTCCCTCATGTTCTTGGAAGGAGAAGCCGAGGCTGGCAGTCCACCTTCAGTAAGGAACAGAGAGAGCTCAGGCTGGTGTGACACCCAGTGCAGACCCACCTGAATCACCTGCTGAGACTCACTGACTCCAGACAACCCCTCAGCGTCATGGCAGTCTGGCTGACAGCTTTCTACATGCGAACATCTACATCTTGACACCTAGGTGCCAACCTGGAGCTCATTTCTAACCCCAAGGACCAAGTAGCTGCGGTCAATTTTTACACTCGGAAGAGACCTTAAGATAACAAAGCCGCAAGCAGCCCAGCACTCCTTGGCATGTTCACTCCAAGTTGTCACTAGTTCTATTAGGTGAGTGGTCACATGAAGTGATCACCTTACTCCGGGAAAGTTTTCAGGTGATTTGGAGCTGCTAAACCCTAGTTCACCTGAGAAATCAGATGACAGGATTCCTGAACGGCTTAGTGGGTGCTAGAACCACCTCCATGCACTTCACTTGTGCTGACTTCATGCTTGGCCTTCATGGGAGTCTCTTGAGAAGGAAAAAAAAAAAACCACAAGCAAAAAAACAGGAGGAGAAAGGCCTAGCAGCTACACAGCAGTGGGAAGATGTCATGGGAATCATGAAGGCTTAACTCATACCTGCCACATTAACACCTTCTAACTTACAGCACATTCAGAGTTAGTGCCTGCTTATGAAATCAGCAATTAGCATGTGATACAAAGTCAGTTATCTGTGGCTCTTGTTCAACCGCCCACTCCTCAGTCAGACATCACCTCACCTAAGCAAGTCAGAAAGTCAAGAGCAAAACTGCACCAAATGAGGCAGGCAGGCACTTACATGTGCACAACAGTTTCGCGGTTTGCTTACACAGCCATCTGTGCTCCAAGCTGGACCAACTGCCTACGCCGCTGAAACCCATCAGGAGAATTCCCACAGTCTTGCAGAAGTCACCATAATCTGTAGAGTTATCATCTAGCCAACGTAACCAACTCCACCACCAGCTTTCATTTTTGCGAGGATGCACAGACTCTCTCTGTATAGGAGATATCTTACCCTGGCTTGTGCTGTAATACCCTCAATCCAGCTGAAAATATCACCTGTTCACTGCATCAAAGAGAAGAGGATTGAGCCTCTACCTGAATCAGCACTGGGACAACGAACTCCTGATACTCCCGTGTGAATCCTGACTTGGCTTAACCAGGTCAGGCAACAACTGCTCCTCTGCACCACAAGCAATCGTGCCCAAACCAGGAAGACTACTTGCACGCCTCAGTGCAGGGTGGATTTTTTCTGGTGATCTCTATCCTGGCGAATGCAGAGATTAGTGACTAGCTCAAGACTGGTGGGCATTAACGTGTTTTGAAATTGGTTGTTGCTTTGTTCACATGTGAATCATCCTCACAGAAAAGCATTTCCACCATTAAATCCTCTCACTGCAGCCTTCCGATAGCTTTTAATACCTTGAAATGTTACAGAAAACTAACCCTGGTGCCTCAAGAGAGAGAGACATTCTAATAACTAAAGCAAACTTTAATGCACCTGCCCTAGCAAGTTTTCAGGGGCAAATTCCAATTCATGCTGGGAATAAAGAAGTAACTGTGGCAAGCAGTACATGCCCTAATACCAAGCACAGAGATAAACACCATGGGCTGGGCTTGCCCAGATTCAGAGTCAGAGAGCCACCACCAGATCCAGTCCAAAAGCACAAGGGAAGAAAAAAAAAAGAAGAAAAGTTTGAATGAAGTGGTATAAGAATCTCTTTCAGTTTCAAGTCTGGGGATATCTGTGTCATTCCTCTATCCTTCCCAAGCTTCCATACAACAGACAATATTTTCATTTCCCATGCTAAAGGCTAAAAAAGCCAGTCAGAACTCAGTGGGAAACAGGAGATGCAACCACCTTAGCTTCAGTACCCAGCACGTCTGCAGGACAGCAGCTCCTGAGCGTGGAGGTGTTGGTTCTGATAGATACCTGCCTCGGGATGCTCTGCTGGCTCCCAGGCCCACCCGTGTGTCCCCTCTGGCATCTGGGCAGTGCACAGAGACCTCCACCAAACAACAGGTATCGGCAACACCAAAGGGGAGGCAGGAAGTGCTCAGAACACTCCATAGCCAGGCTCTGATCGAAGCTACCTCCTTCTCCCAGCAGGCCTTTGAGACAGTAACAACAGCAATATCCCTCTCAAGCCCTGGGAGAAGGACTGATAGACCCTCCCATTGCCAGCGAAACAGTGAGAAAGGGCTGAAGAGAATGCTCTCAAGATAAATGTCACCGAAGTCTAGCGGGAAATGCCAGTGCTCCACTCAAAACCCCGCAAGCTTTCAAAATGGAATTACCCACTCCAGTGACTAGATTACTGCTTCAAGAGGCCTCTCTGAGAGTATCTGAATTTCTATCAAAACTGTTTAAAGAAAGCTCATGCCCTACTAACGCAGTGGTAATTTAGATACCTTGAAGATTAGCTGGAGTATTTTACCCTGAGCTGGACGCAAAGTTTACCTCTATTTTTTTTCCCCTCATATACGCTGTAGGAAAGAAAGCAGAGAAGGACGGACATCTGCCACTCATCACAGTACTTTAATATCAAAGGATGTCTCAAGATGTAAGGCTGTGAGCAAAGCTGAAGAAAACTTACAAATGTCTCCAAGGACTAGAAATCATTTTGTCACTACTTGTTAGATCACTGGAAGGAAGATAAGGGATGAGTTCAGACAAAGTAAAGCAATCAGTTCAAAAGCTGCATTTCCTCCTATGAAGGGTTCCTCATATGAAGGGTTAGGCTCATCAAGCCTAACCCTTACTCATGCAAGTGCTACACTTGAGCAAATGACTAATCACATGAAAACAAAACACTGCCAAGGCATCCATAATCATTTTGCTAACAAGTAACTGTTAAAAAGAAGTAAATGGGTGTTTACTTGTTTGCAAGAGGCAGTATGTATTTTATTCAGTAATATCACAGACCTGATTCCATTTGCAAGGATTTGCAGAACATGAATTGCATTTGCTACAAAAGCACATAACTGCAAAGTTTCAAAAATCCCCAAACTAACATGAAAGTCTTTTGGAACCCGATTTGCATTGATAGAAACAGTGAAATTTGCATTCCATAGATTTCTGCAGTTGGAAGAACTCAATGGAGTTATGAAGCAAAATGGCTTTCCTTTAGGAAATAAGTAAGTATTAAATTTTGTAGTCACTACAACGGAACAGAAACTTCATTTTCCAGGTGGTCTCACTGATATCAATGGAACTCCCTTAAGCTAAGTAATAAGATGGTGCCAAACTGGAACTGCATGTTTCATGCAGCAGGGAACACTTGACAGCAAATACTAATCCACGCTTAAATACTACAGCAGTTCGTTCTCTAAAAAAATATTTTTTTAAATTAAATATTGCACTGAAAAATTTTCTGGATTTCTAACTATCCCACCTCCAGGATATAACTTTTTTTTTTTTTCAGTTATAGCTTTCAATACTTTAGTCACTGTTGTGCTAACCCATTTCCTTCTCCCTATGCTTGCCCTCCATTATATTAGCATTTTTATTTGAAAGTAAACCAGTCTTACCAATTTGTGGAACCCAGAGTGTGCAAAAGCACATTTTAAACACAGGTAGCTAGAGTCAAGCTCAGAGTCCAGCCAGCGCGGTGGGCACTGCTCACACAACGCCTCGGCTGCTGCCGCAGGAACTCCCCTCCTTGGGGAAGCCACAGTCCAGTGACACCTACAGCAACCACCTCCACCAGCTCCCTCACAGTCTTTTTTACTCCCCTGCAAGACTCTCAGGCCCCGGGATCCTGTACAAATCCAACCTCTAACAACCCACCAACTCAACGGTTCTACTGCTTTTTAGCAGTTCGCCCTATGCCAGAGGGGAAAAAGTACGGTCTGAAAATGGGTGGCTGATTACACCATAAGGCAGTGATTGAGAGACAGCTATGCCATATTTTTCCAGTTTAATTTAGCTGGCTATAATGAACCCCACATAAAGGTGAAAAGCACAGATAAGGAGAGCCAGCTTCTCCTTTTCTCTCATATTTTCACAGCACCAATGGTGGAGAACCTAGAGTGACAAGGATGAGGGGATGAAGCAGCAAGATCCTAAGACAGCGACTATCAAGAGGAGGAAGAGGATTTGAGTCTACTGGACAATGAGGCCAAGAATGAAAACAAGGCAAAGAAAATGGATTGAAGAATGAATTTTAGAGTCAGAAACAACTACAGTTGCAAGAAAAAGTATATGAACCTTTTGGAATTTCATAGTGTTCTGCATTAATTTGTCATAAAATGTAAACTAATCGTCATCTCAGTCAAGAATATTGACAAATAGAATGTGCCTACAATAATAACTCAAAAACAACCCTGGATCCTCCATCTCTTTATTGAACACACTTATTCAATATTCGAAATGCTGGTGAAAAAAGTAAGTGAACCCTTGAGTGGACATCAAAAAAGCTAATCGGAGTCAGGTGTTAGCATACCTGGAGTCTTGTTAAGAAAATTAGTTTGGAGGTATGGACTAGAGCTACATTAACTGGTAACAACCTCTCAAACTTTTTGAGTTTGCTCCGCACAAGATGTATGTTTATGTGAGCCATGCCTTGACAAAAAGAGCTTTCAGAGGATCTAGGATCAAGAACTGTTGATTTACATAAAGTTGGAAAGTGTTACAAAGTGATTTCAGTCCACAGGCAAACAATCTAGAAATGGAGACACTCTGGGACTGTGGCTACTCCACCAAGAAGTGGGCAACCAGTCAAAAGGACCCCAAGAGCACTACAAAGACTCATCAATGTGGTAAAGAAACAACCCCTACGGAGAGCCAAAAAGCTGAAGGCATCACTGGAACTGGCTGACATTTGTGTTCATGAGTCTACACTATGTAAAACACTGGACAAGCAGGGTGTCTGTGGCAGGACAGCATGAAGGAAGTCGCTGCTTACTACAAAGAACATTGCTGCACACCTGAAGTTTGTGAAAGAGCACATTGACACTTCACAGTGGTATTGGCAAACTCTTTTGTGGACCGATGAAACAAAGAGTGAACTATTTGGAAAGAACACACAGCACTACATCTGGCATATCATCATGAAAATGTCATCCCAACTGTAAAGTATGGTGGAGAAAACATCATGATTTGGGCCTGCCTCACTGCATCAGGGCCTGGCCAGCTTGCAGTCATTGAGGGGAAGATGAATTCCCAAGCGTATCAAAAAATTCTTCAGGACAATGTGAGAATGTCTGTACATCAGCTGAAACTCTGTAGACGTTGGGTGATGCAACAGGACAATGACCCAAAACACTGGAGCTTC
>NW_009717558.1:0-3595 GCF_000703405.1 Apaloderma vittatum | reverse complement strand
ATGACAGAGCTAAAGCAGTTCTGCCAGGAAGCATGGGCTGAAATCCCTCCTGAGCAATGGGCAGCTCTGATCCACAGCTACAGGAAGCACCTGGCTGAGGTTATTGCTGCCCAAGGAGGAGGCAGCCAATTATTGATTCCAAGGGTTCACTCACTTTTTCCACCAACATTTTGAATGTTGAATGAGTGTGTTCAATAAAGACACAGAGGATCTGAATTGTTTTTGTGTTATTATTTTAGGCACATTTTATTTGTCAATACTTTTGACTTAGATGATGGTTAGATCACATTTAATGACAAATTAATGTAAAACACCATGAAATTCCACAAGGTTCACATACTTTTTCTTCCAAGCGTATGTCTGCAGACGAAAGTAACCAACTATTGCTATTGAGAACGCTTGTAATGCAACAAAGTTGGAGTCAGTGCAGTAAGTGTACAATCCCATGAAGCCGCTGGTGTAATTTTACACAAAGATTTTCAGCTTGGTTAAAAGTAACACCAAAAATGAGCTAGAAAACTAAAAAAAAAACAGAATATCATTCAACCACTCTGCAGACAGAGAATCTAAGAAATGAGGCTTTCTGTGACATCACGTTTCAATTTCCCTGTGCACCGCGATACGGTTAAATTAGTCCAGCCCCCACACACCCATGACCTGTGCCTCATTCAGTGCAGAAAATGGATGCAGTTTGGTAAAGAAAGATTAATCTATAATACACAGAGTTCCTACTTGATCTGTGTGAAGAGATAGGAAAGGAAGGGACAGCTACAGAACACGAATCCTCCTTCTGGGCATCACCCCAATACCTGCTGAAAGACAGAGAACAGCCATCACATGTGGTGTGAGGTTATGCGTTATGCTCTCCACCTTCCCAACTCCCACACAGGATTCTGGAACCCTTCAATTGCAGTCTGAGCTCTGAACACGGAAAAACTAAAACATCACCACAAAAAAAACATAAATCAATGCTCTTTTTGGGCAAGGGAAAAAAAATCAACCTGTATTTCTCAATCATCATGGCAAAGGCTTACTCGGATTACGCGGATTGGGGGAAAATTGTGCAGGGATTGAAGCCAGGTTTGTCAAAACATGAAATGAAACATCCTTCCACTGCATAGGGGTGCTGTAACGGCAATTCTGTATTACACAGCACTGCTAGTCAGAGCTTCACAGAGAAGCCCAGAGGAAATTAAAAATTCTGTTTCATTATGGCACGTGGATGGGGGGCAGAAACAATACATGGACCACATAATGAACTGTGAAGACTTCAAAAAAAACCACAACAAAACCTGAACCACTGTCCCTTCGCTGAGCGAAGCAGGGTCCTGATGGGACTGTATAATTACACTGTCATACTGACAACATGATGCGAAGCCAAGGTTTGCACAGACAATCTTAATTCTGGAATTATTAAATCTGCTGCTTTCATCTCTGCATACTTCTGCTTTGAGACTTTAATGAAAGAAAACAGGTTATGTTGTTATGATCATCTACCACTATTCCTGGGTAGAGACAGAGTAGGAGAGTGATAATACCAGACACCTGCAAATTACTCAACAACAATATAAAGCGATGATGCAAGAGAGTAGAGTGAGCCTGCGGATGAGCGACCCATAGGACCACCGAGCCTGGGCAGCACAAATCCCAGCACACAGCTGCACGGTCCAAAAGCAGCACAGGGAAAAGGTTCCCTGCGCTCAGCACACTTAATATACAACCCAGATAGTCTCCCACAAGTAATGGAGAGTGGACTGTTAAGAGCAGAACTCTATTAACCTCACAACTCACTGTAGCAGGCTGTGTCCTCCATAAACTGCTTAGTGACCAAGTAACTGTCAGTGCACGGCCCCTTACAAATGTCTTCAGTCTAATAACAGGAATACTCACCTCCAAGGCCCTGGCTATATCACATAGCTTCATTTCAGATTCATCGGGTTTGAAGATTTGGGGGATTCCATTACCATCATCTAATCTTTTCCTTGCACATGAGAGTCAGAGTCCCAGCTCTGTAGCACAACAGGAGGAGTTTGTCCTTTCATCTCCTGAATGAAAACTGTTGAAAGCTCTGGACCTATCAGTGAGAATGCAATTTACAAAATGTCCAGCTCAGGATTATCTGATGGGCAGTAGCTGATGTAAATTAAAGCTAGCAACTACATCTATTCCACCAGCCTTTATGATTATCTGAAACGAAAGGCAGGACCAGAAAGAATGATCCTGTCAAGGCAAAGATCAAATACGCTGAGGAGGCACTTAACAGCAAACGACGAAGCCGATGTTGTGTTGAAGCTGTTGTGAGGGGAAAAAAAGGGGGGAGGAAGCACTTGACAAAAGAGTCAAGGATGTTTCTAACCACTGAAGTCATATAGAAGCAGGGAGAGAGAGAAAAAAGGAACATCTCAAGTTAGCTCTTGCAAAGGCAGCCTCAACTCTGAGGTGGCTGGCCAGCACCGAGGAAGGATACATGAGGTACCTGGGACACACAGCCTTGCTGTTGAAGAAGACTGACAACCTGCGAGCTAGCAAGCTCTGCAGCTACCAGGGTTCACAGGCACCACCTTCAGTGGCATCTGCACAAGGAACCACACTTTGTAGTCCCCATGCAAAACACCCACACCAGAAACATGCCTCTGTTTTCACTTGAGCTTGAGCGAAAACATTCAGAAACACTATTTCTCCCCAGCTCAAAAACTAAATAAAAGCCAACAGTGTCATATATGAGACACCACCTGCAAAGCTGATGTTGTATGGGTTACATCACTGAACTGAAGTCATGATAAAAATGCTCTAGAAATTCTCTAACTCCTGCTAAAATTTTCTTCCTCTTGCTTACTCACATAGAAAAGTGAAAAAAAAAAACCACTCAAAAAATAAAAAACAACCCAAACCCAAAAAGGAAATTCTAAGCATTCTGCATGATTCTCTGGAGTAAGTAATACTCTTATAAAAGCAGTGTGGCAAAGACCTTGTGAGCCAAAGTGATTTGTAATTAATTGCTAATATTTGTCAGGAAAAGCTTCCATTAAAAATGCCACAGGAATTGGGCATCTTGGAAAAACGAAGTAAGACTCTCGGAACTGCCTTTGGCTAACAGCAGCCAGGCAAAACTACCACCACAAAGTATAAAACCAGGCTACGCTCCTGCTTCTTCCAAAGCACAGAAAGTAAAAAGCTGAAGTCCAACTTGGGAGGGGAAAAAAGTCAAGAGTAGGGACTCTCTGCCCCAGTTTGTAAATCCAGCAGAACACCTCAGATGTGGGGTTTGTTTTGGGGTGGTTTTTTTTGGCTTAGCCAAAAGTAAAAAAAAATCCTAGGCTACCTTTAGTTTTAGCGTGAAATATCATTTGCCAGCAAGGCTGTCTCCCAACAACGACAGCAACGCAAGTTTCTGCAAGAAAACGCCTTACCAAAACTGCTCCGAACCAAAACCCGACCCGAAGACAGCATAAAATGGTTGATGAGAAGCGAGCACGTTATCCCGACAAACCCAACGGCTGCAAAACCACAAAATAAAACGGACCGAAAAGTAGGACTCCATTTTTAATTGTGCTGAAATAAAAGTCGGGATTTCTCAGCTAAGCACCCGTTAAGC
>NW_009717557.1:150803-191929 GCF_000703405.1 Apaloderma vittatum | reverse complement strand
CTATGATTCTATGATTCTATGATTCCAAGTCACATTTCCAATAGGTCATTTAAATTTGTTGGACCTTATCTCTGTAGTATTGTGGTTACATCTCCAATGAAAGAAGCAGGGAGAGCAAGTTATAAGCATAATTCTGCCAGCATTTCAGAACAGTGCAAGTTTTCCTTCCTTAAGTGCCCATAACCATAGGAGTTGTTATGTCATCCTCTTACAGGAAGCAACAGCATATGAATTTTTCTTGACACCTGCAAAATCTAAATTTCCCTTTTTTCTTTTCTGTTTTACAAAATGAGGGGGAAAGGGAGTGAAACAGTACTTCTTTCAAACTCAAAAGAGGAAATATGGGCCATACAGCCTATTTGGGCAGTTTCGCTTTTTTGTTCCTACAACCAGTCTGAGATGCTACAGAGTAAGTATAAACTATAGTATTCTAAAAGCAGAAAAAAAGGAATACAATTTCTAGGTGGGAAAGAGAAATAAAAGGACTATTTCTGCAAAATGATTCCCTGAAGAGAAACCAGCAGAAACTATTTTAACTGAACTGTGGTGAAAAGAACTTATCTATTTGAGTACAAAAGCTGGTGACATTAATGAAACATGAAAGCAAGCAGTTAATACATGCACAGTTTATCAAACAACATAATAAGGTGGCTTCTTTCCCCAGCTGTTATCCAGTGATTATCAGTTTTCAAAAACACGAGTCTTGATTTTGCAGGAGATTAGGGTCTTTCTCAGAGCTCTGAAGTAGGAAAAACAGCTCCCTTTATACCCTGCCATGGAAATCAAGTCTCTGCACTGGAAAGTGACAAGATGTTAGTGTTGCTGAATGATAAAACACAAAGTACTCCATCACCTAGCACAGAGAGGAAAACAATAGACTGGTTCATATTCCCTTCCAAAGGCACAGGCACTGGCACTACTGAGGCTGTTGAAGGTGGGGTTTTTTCAGAAAAGAGACTGACAGTAACTTGCTCCGACTGACTTTGTCAATGTCAGCTCAAGTGTAGCCTTTATCATCTCCCACCAGCTTTGCTCACCATCAGGAATTTACTAAGCACACTGTTCAACACAGATCACAGACTGCAACAGACACATCTCAGTGGAAACATCCAATGAATTTCTGTTTTGTGAATTAATAATATTCCAGGAAAACCCAACCTGAGCACAAGGGGGAACGTCATGGTCTCCCAGTCTGAAAGTTCTGAGGCCATGTAAAAGAAGAAAAGAAAGTAGACATTTCTTTTCCCCTTTTGCTTTTTTTAATATATGTCTTCATAGGTGTGAAACAGAAGAGTTCAGTGAAGGAAAATGTCTTCCCCAACTCTATTTAATCCAGTCAATTTAACCAAAAAAAGAGAAGACTACTCTTCATTGTCTCACCCTTAATATCAAATTTTTCTAATCTCTTTTCAGTGGGGAACATCTTGCTATTTCAAAACATATCCTACTGCTGCGTCTCTTTCTTTTCTATAGTATCAATTTTGATGATTTTGAAATCATGTAGCAAAGCTACCTGCTTTTATTTATTTTATTGATTTGTCAGTTCTGCAAAGAATATACAGTGCTCCTTCTACATGTGAGGAAGTAACTTTCAAGGAAAATTGTTTTAAAAGTATGAACAAAACTCTCATCAAGTATCTTTAAATCTAGCATCTTTACAGTGCATTACAACAAAAAAAATATCTCCTGGAATGCGTTCTTCACTTCTGGAGATGGTGTAATCATCAGCATGTTTGTCAGTGTACAACATATAGAATCACAGGATCATAGAACAGTTTCGGTTAGAAGAGACCTTCAAGGTCATCGAGTCTAACTTTTGCCCTAGCCCTATCAACACCACTACACTACGTCCTTTAAGGCAACATCTACCCTTCTCTTAAACACCTCTAGGGTTGGTGACTCAACCATCTCCCTATGCAGCAAGTTCCAATGGCTGACAATCCTTTCAGTATAGAAATTCTTCCTAATACCCAGCCTGAACCTCCCTTGGTGCAACTTAAGGCCATTTCCCCTTGTCCTATCACTCTCCACTAAGGATAACAGGTCAACTCCCTCCTTGCTACAACCTCCTTTCCGGTAGTTATAGAGAGCAATGAGGTCTCCCCTCAGTCTCCTCTTCTCTAGGCTAAATAGCCCCAGATCTCTCAGCTGTTCCTCATAGGACACATGCTCAGAATCCTTTACCAACTTGGTAGCTTCTATCTGTACCCTCTCCAGCACCTAAATGTCCCTCTTGTAATGCAGGGCCCAAAACTGGACACAGTACTCAGGGTGAGGTCTCATCAAAGCTGAGTACAGGGGAATGATCACCTTCCTACTCCTGCTGGCCACACCGTTCCTGACATAGGCCAGGATGCCATTGGCCTTCTTGGCCACCTGAGCACACTGCTGGCTCATGTTCAGCCGGCTGTCCATCAACATCCCCAGGTCCCTCTCTGCCTGGCAGCTCTCCAGTCACTCCTCCCCAAGCCTGTAGAGCTGCTGGGGGTTGCTGTGGCCGAAGCCCAGGACACGGAATATCTCTCCTCCAAGACTTAGTCAACTGTTTTTTGCACCCATTTGTCAGAATCTTCTTCTCCAGACACATTTAATTTGAAATAATGGAAGACAGCGAGTGATCTACTTGGTTTGGATGGCTCAGACTGGTCACTACCATCATAGTTGTATGTTCTGGGATTTCATCTGCTCAGAGGAGAGGTAGTATTAGATTAATGGCATACAAAGAATGCAATGCTTTACATTTTTCCCCCTATAAATAAAGCAGTTTGCATTTGCTTCTTATTCTATGGGGTTTGCTTCACTAAAAAGTCCATATCTAATTTTGTCATAACTTTCTCCCATATATTCTGGATGTGGATACTTAAAAAGAATCTCCTCAACTCTATACTACTCTAGCTACTAAGGTAGAATTCACAGAGGATTTGAGGAAGGAGTGGGTTATAAGGGTGAATTTTATGCTGTAATCTAACATGTAGTCCAATAGCTGGAAGTGCCAACCCCAAGGGAGGAAGCACAGAAAAATGAATTATTAATAAATAACAATTCAATAGCAACATGTTAACTGTTTGGTTGCACATATAAAAAGAAAGAGAGATAATGACTCCATCCTCTGCTGATGAAGCTAGGACAACTCAGAGTTCAAGACTACATCCATGTCTAGAAATTGGACACAACCACATGCTGCCCCAGGGAAATGACTCTTGTCTTTCCTTAGTTCAGACTTGAGACTCCAAAATGCACTCTTTGCACACAACTAATTCTTGTGTCCTCTGGACAAAACAACATGAACCTTCATCTTCCCTTACTCTTGTCCAGTCACAAGCATGCCAGGTTGATTGTCTCAGTGGAAGCACAGTTATTCCTTGCCTTACCCTTTACAAATAGGATCCGAGGATCATCTACGGGATGTGTACACCCAGAAAGGAGGTATCACATCCAGACAAGGAACAGGACTAATTGAGCAGGAGTGGCACTCAGCAATATCTGCAACCACTGTTAAGTGCTCACTGTTAAGTACTGGATCAATGGTCATAGAACAAGAACGTTCATGGGCCAAAACACTGGGCCAAAACCCACTGGTCCAGCTCCCTTTTTCCTCGTTTTCACGTTCTTTGTCTGTCCTAGTCATGTTTTAAAATATACCAATCTCTGCATAACAAAAGTTAAGTCTTCAGCTTACCACTCAGCTATCTCCCCAGAGTGCAATGAAACTAAAGCCAAATTGACCAAGAGACACCATCCTGTTTCAGGTCAGAAAAAGTCAAATGCTTTTATTTCACAGTGTCAGTGTGTTGTACTAGAATGCACTGTTTTGATTTTAAGCCAGTAAATCAACTCTTTAATATCATTCCAAAACATGAGGTTCTTTTTAATTTTTTTTATTTGCAATTTCCAGGATCCAAGATACATGGTGTTATTAATAAACCAAGAATTCCATTATTTATCCAGAAGACAATATATAAAAACTAAACACTTCATTAATGAGGCAGGCATGTATCAATTATACAAATATTTAAATTTCAGTTTAAATTTAAGTTTCAATACTCAATGGCCCCGAGTTCCTAATACTCTGAATTGCTCTATTTATTAGGAACTCGGGGTCATTGAGTACTGAAACTGACATAATTTAGAGACATTAGAGAACAAATTCGTGGAACTTTCTGAAGACAAGATCTTTAAGATGTGTTTTTCAGGTTGAATTGTCTAAATTTTGGAGGACTCCAAATTATCATCCCGTAGAAGATTAGATCTGCTGAGCTAGTTAAATTTTAATTATGGAAACTAAATTAAAACGAGAAGTCTGGATTCTCAGTATAATTGTAATCAGCCATGCTTAAGAAAGATACATTCAGACCAGAAGTGTTACAGAGCAACATCACTAGGATGATGAGGGAAAAGGAGATTTGTTTAGCCTAGCCTAACAGAGGCTATAATGACATGCATTAACAGAACAGAAGTATAACAAATGAGTATAAAGTGACCGTGACTGAATTTAGGGCAGGAAAAAAAAAATAAAGAAAAATAGAAAGCCTATCACAAAGTAGAGTGGTACAGCAGAAAGCTGCAGAGTTAATTAAATCTACCACATAGTAGACTGCAATAGCAGGAACTTTTGAATTAATTTGTCAGCATCCAGAGACAATTCCTCTTCTTATTTTTCCTAAGGGTGATATCCACCAGGCGCTCAAAAGGAACTTCTAAACCTGCAAATCTTCACTAGCCGGATTATGTGGATGAAGGGCTTTTAGGTCTTACATATTCAGAATTCTTCTGTGTTCACAGGTCTAGGAAATACATTCAATGTAATTGTTTGTGATGTTGTATTGTTCCTGAATTGTCTTTGGAAGGTTTTGTTTAGGTAGGTGGGTTCATACAACTCAAGATTGAGATAAATTCCTTGGACAACAGAAGCAGTCATGGGGAGTCATGTAAAATAAATTTGTTAAGCCTAATTTAGTTTCTGATTCAAAACTCTTATGTCTCAGCTTGCTTTACGACTCCTCAGCTACTTAAATGTATGGTGTGTTACTATAAATACGATAGCATTTCAAAAAACATTCAGTTATGGCTGACTGCTTTAGTGGCTTAGCGAAAGTCAAGTGGATTATTTTTGCAATATGTTCCCCTCTGTTAAGCCTTCTGTCCCAGCCTGACAAGAACCAAGAGTCTCCCAGAAGAGTGCACTCCAAACTGTAGTTTGGGGAAGCCACTAATGTTGCTGTGCTTGCTTTTATTAGCCATCTTCACCAGCTATCAGCATTGGCAGGGATCTTGGTTTTTGTTCTTGGCTGCAATTCTGTGACAAGTGTTTTTAATCTAGGGCATTAATTTTTGACCTGTTAAACCAGGATTCCCTTGGTGGAAAAGGGGAAATTCAGCCTAGCATCTATGAAGCATCATTTAATTCTGTCCTAAATGTTGTCCAGAGACAAGTTAAGAAGGTCGAGAGAAATTGAGGAAGTAGAAAAGTGTATTCTTTCCTCAGTTAAAATCTGTATAGTGAGTTCAACATGCAGCAGTAAATCTTTCTCTGCACTCTGGTTTTAATCAAGTGTTGTCAGAGAACCTAGTTTCAGAGGTAGTCTGGGGTGTAACTGGTTGCTCTTGAGGAGTGGATGTACCACCTGTAGCCCTGTGCTTTAGGCTTTCAGGCATTATGGGTGAAGACGGTGGTAACACTGAGATTTGCTAGATGCTTTTTAATCACCCTTGCACATACAGATACCAGAGAGCCTGATAAGATATCACAGCCCCATGTGCAGGTTGATCTAAAAGAGTTACATCAGTTTAGCTTCTTCTATAACAACTTCTCTGCTTCTATCAGCTTCCTTGGAAAGTTGGTAGCAGAAATTTTGAAATCACAGAATGAATTGTTAGAACTGAAAGCAAAACTGAAAGCACAGTGTCCAGTTGGGCTAATATGCCCGAAGAATTTATCTGTCACTCAGACAGTGAACAAACATCAGAAACCAGTCTCCAGGAGAGATTTCACTTAGCCAGATGCCCTTCTCAAGATTTAGGAACTGTTCAGTAGTCTCCTTCCAGCTGCGTAAATTTTCCTTAGAGTCTCCCTCTCAGTTTGATGCCACTCACTGTTACAGTGAGTTAATGCTTCTTATTAACTCTGTGTTGATTGATATGAGCTTTTGCATAACCCCTTACAAGATACAATTTATTTGTATAAGAATTATGGTAGAAAAATATGAAATAGTAAACAGAAGAGTAGCTATCTTATTCTTGGATGATTTTCATGGCCAAAGGCAAGATGAGAAGCGATAAAAAACTCAGTAAACGAGGATTCAGGGTTTCTCATCCTCTCTTTAGTGAATATTTAAGAAATGTGTTTTACTGCCGCCAGAAAGTGCAGCATGTGCTAAAATTTCCAGCTCTTTTGCTGCAGAATGCAGAGAATAAAATAGAAAATATTCTTAAAAATTGCTCATGACATGACACAGTGTTTCCATCTCAGCCTGAGTCAGCATGTGCATGTCTGCTGCAAGCAATCAGATTTTGGGGGTATTTCCATATACAGGCTTATGGTTGCTAGTAACATTCCAACCTCTGACTTCTTAATTGCTACCTTCTACTTAGATCATTCACCAGCTCATTGTTAAGACTCTGTTAACTTATTATAAGACATTAATAGATCTTTTATTACCCATTATATTCCAGGATTGCTTTTCATATAAATGCCCGATTGCTAAGTGTATGTCATCCCATTGATTCTACTCCAAAATACAGAACACAGTAGTTAGAAATGGAAAATAACTCACTCGTGTAACATTACAGGTACATTTGGTACCTTTCTCTCCTCTGATTATAGACATATCAGCTCGTTAAGCACTAGTGTAAGAACACTAGCTGAGCCCTTCCTTTTAACAAACTACCCAAGTGAAGCTAGAGGCTAAGCCCTTCTCTTTTAATGAATCAGCAGTACTACCTTCATAATCGGGGGAGGCTGGGAAGAGATGGAGGGAGGGCACACAGTGTTTCAACCAGAATTTATAGCTACAGAGGTGGTGTTTTTTTCATGTCTCATTTCAAGCATTTTGTGCTCTTTGTGCCTCTTGTGCCCTTTTCTGGTTTCTTCCTTTATTAAAAATGTTGATGCTCATTATCGGAAAGGTTGCTGTACTTATGCACATGCCACATTGAACAGAATTACTCCATACAGTCATTTAGAAACTGTATAGTGCTATAGATATAATGGCAAACTAGTATAACTGGTAAGTATGTAAATACTAAATAATATAATATACAACAATATGTCTTATACGTCAGACTCTAATTTGAAACCATTAGGGGTCAGGGAAACATTTGTTTCTAGAGAGAATATGACAGCATTTCTTGTGGTTGCCTTAATGAATAAAATTAGTCATTTATTGCTTCCAGTCCAATTGCATGCTAACTGTAAATTGTTTCACAACTTTAATGGATTTCCTCTCCTGAAGGTTTAAAGGGATAAAAATGCTTTGTCCTCACTCAGAACTGAGTATCTGCAGGGTCCTCTACACTTACTGCAGAAAACTTGGCCTTCCAGCTATTGACATGGAAAATCTTCCTTTCCGTATTTATCAGTGATCAGAGGGACAAACAGATGCAGAACTACATACTAAACACGAAGTGAAACACTTTTTCCTTGGATACTCCCTGGTGGAACTCCCCACCCAAAATATGGACCAGGTCACAGGGTCTCTTCTGTCTCTGCAAAAGCACACAAGATATGAGGAAAAATTTCTTCACCGAAAGGGTTATCAAGCACTGGACGAAGCTGCTCAGAAAGTGGTTGAATCGTCATCCCTGGAGGTATTTAAAAGACATGTAGATGTGGTGCTTATGGACATGGTTTAGTGGTGGACCTGACAGTGCTAGGTTCATGCTTGACTTGATGATCTTAAAGGTCTTTTCCAACCTAAACAATTCTATGATTCTGTGATACTAAGAACATAGTCACCACAGAGACCACTGATTTACAGAGTCCTCCCTAGGCACAGAGGATTGTCATGAGCCTGTGTCCTCCCCTGTTCCACTTGCTCACGGTTTCTCTTTTCCTTTTACTTCCCTTAAATATGATTTTCTTACTGGGATAGAGATGCTTGATATCATCACAGCTCATTAAACCTGTTTACATGTAGGATGTCTTCATAACTGTTCACATGGCACCACTGAGAGGTATAAGAAACATTTCAGGAGAAATATATGCCATAGCAATAATAAAAGTGTCCATCTGACTCGTGGCTGATTTTCATGGCCAAAGGCAAGATGAGAAGTAATTAATTCTACACTAGATGAGGATTTAAGGTTTCTCATCTTTTCTTTGCTGAATATTTAGATAAAATGAATTTTATAGCTGCCAAAAAAATTATAGCACATACCACAATTTGCAGTTCCATTACCCAAGATAAATTAATACAGTATGACAAAGTGATTCAACAGACTTGCTCTGTTATTATTACCTGTTTGAGAACTCCCAAATAAAATCAGTCAGCTGCAATGTATGCTGTGCTTCCCAGAGCTCCATTAGTTCTCTTGGTACCTTAAACACAAATAACTGCTAGAAAGGGAAAGATTATATTAATGCTTCCAAATATCATACGAAATAATTAAGATGTCTAAAACAGAGGTAACAAACTTATTTTAGGACCTTCCTTACACAACCAATTTATATTAACTGCAGTTAATATGACACATCCTCAGGGGCTATTAAATTACTTTAGAAATAGAAGTCCAGTAATCAGCATTATTTACATCAAACTGAGGAAACTGAGGAACAGGAATGCTATCAGACAAATCATAAATGGTGAATCACATGTAAGCTGTAAAAGAACAGAAATGGTGACACAGATTCATGTAACAGCACTTGACTGTGTCAAGCTAGTATAGTCACATCACACAGCCTTTGCTGAGATAGAGAGTAGCCCAGTGAAAAGAATTTTGCTATTATTGACAAAAGGCCACAGGCTTTGTATTGCCCTTGCATTGCTGGGTTTGAGGACCTGCCAGGGATTGCCTTGGCATGGCTTAGCTATGATGTCAGCTGTCTAGGAGTGAGGTAACTATTGTCAAAATTCTCCTTACTTTAGTTTTAGTTCATAATAACAAGTACTTATTCTATGCAGATTAAACAACCTAGGACTCGAGCAGAAATTGGAAGAATGATCTCACGTTCCAGATCAAACTGCAAATATCAATGACAACAGTTAACAAGCTGTTAGTATACAAGTGCAGCCTCACAAGTAATGTGACACCAGTTGTTAAAAATCCCAGAAAACAGAAAATATTAATAACCTGGAAAACAATTAGAATAGGCAGCAATCTCTGTGAAAAAAGACATACAAAATTAATTTCAAGGAGATGCAAGACTGAGGAAGAAACTCGCATCATGAACATCATAGTCCATCTGACAAAGACCTCAGGGGTCCAGTGAGTTGTCATAGACCTCCTTTCTACATCCTTCTTCATGAGTACTGAAGGGTCAAACTTAACCCAGAGGGACATTGAAAGAGTGAGCACAATGCCAGGGAACAAGGAGGATATACTAGGAAGGCTTAGTATAAAAATCTTAACAACACTACTGATGTAGATTTTCTTTATTAGTTTGAACTATTAGACTGTTAAAACACTAACTATATTAATTATAAATAAATAAGTATTATATGATATTAATGCCTTTTGCTCATAATTGAATTTTAATCATAGTGAGACAGAGACTCTGATCAGATCCTAAGCCTACAAACTACAAACTACAAACTACGTGGTCCTCTCTTAAGAAGATTGAAGTGCTCTAAGTTCTCCAGGAGCTCATACATTCCCTGTCAGCAATAATACCCCTATTTACAGACTCAGTTATGATTTTTTTCTCTGCATTTAGAGGAAGTTACACTGCTTTCAACATACAATAATTATAGTATATTTGAATGCAAAACTCATTTTCTAATAGGAATTATCAATAAATATTACCCATTTTCAGAAGGAGGAGCTGAACCTCTGGTCATTTTCAAAGATAATAATCTGTGAATTGCAAATAACACTTTTCCACAAAAGAGATTTCATCCTTCTTAATAATACCCCTAATGCTTTCAGTCTTAAAATATATGGTATTGTTGCATTCTACCCACTCTGGGATGGCTGCATTTCAATAAGACATGAAATGACATTCTTCCTAATTCATGTGAAAAAATACCATGTAAATAGAATGTCATTTTTATTATTAGTCCCTTTCCAGACCTTTTTTGTAATGCATAGTTAGCACTTTTCAGATAACTATTACATTGTAGAATTCTTCTTTCTCTCTTATGTTTGATATCACAAAATACTATGGCAGGTTAATCCTGCTCAGTAGCATGATGCCCCAGTAGGAACACTGAAAAAAAAACCAAAACAAAACAAAAAACCCCACCTTTTTCAAAACCATAGTTCCTTCAACAGTAACTTTCATTTCATTAGAATTCGTGATTTCTCTGTAAGCAAGAGTAAAAAATAGCTGACAATGGGTCAAAAACAAAAACAGACTTAAATAAACAGAGTACTTGGTAAATAAAGTCCTGGGCAAGAGAATAATGGGGAAAATTATTTTTAGGAGTGCAATTATTGCAAAAAAAAAATCTTGAAATTTAACTATTTCATAAAAGAAATGTGATAAGACTAGTCTGGGCTCATAGGGAGTTCTTTGAGTTTTTTGGAATCAGAAACAGATTGTCCAAATAGTATAAACAGGGAAAAATGACTTAGGATGATTAAGAAAGTAGTAGAAAAACACAAAGAGACAAAACCAGGAATGAATAAGTGTAAAAAAATCCAGCAATGGATAACAAACTAGCAAAAGATTGTAAAAAAATACAAAAACAAAACAACAAAATGAAACAAAAAACAAACAAACAAACAAACGAAACAAATAAAAAACCAACACATTAGAGGGCATGACAAAGCAAAGTAAAATGTCTTGAGCTTTATGGAGAGGGTGGGTTATTAACAGATGACATATAAGGGCAGAAATGTCCCCAGGTTTTTCAATTTCTCTTTCACAAAAAGGTTAATAATGATCAGACGCTTCACAATATTGCTGTTAACAACAGAGGGATGTGAATAGGCCAGACAAGAATAAGAATACATCAGAGAATTTTAAGGTATTCAGGGAAGTTGTATATATTCAAGTCACAAGGCTTGAGAAAATTTATTGTAGGGCAAAGCAATCTCTGAATTGTTAGTGATTATCTTCTAGACTTCATGGAGAATGGATGAAATCTGAAACGAATGGAGAAGGATAAATATTGATCTTACCTTTAAGAAAAAGAAAAATAAACACCTGGGGAATTAAAGAACAGTAAACATAACTTGGTTATGCAGAGTGATACTGAAGCAAATGATTAAACAATTTATAAGCTCCTAAAAACAATGAAGTAACATTAAGCATCCACTACCCGTGTCTTGAGACAAAACCTTTTCAGTGACTACTCTGTTTGCCTTTTCTGCCTGTTTTTCCTTCAGTAAAGAGAGCAGAAGCACAAGCCGAGCTGTGTAAGGAACTTGGAAATGATTTTTCACAGTCAGTCTTAGAAGAAAAAGCAGAAGGATAGAGTCCTCCATGACATCACCTCAGCCACTGAAAGAGTTAATGAGAATGATTAGTGTCAGGTATTTTGGTTCATAGAATCATAGAATGGCCTAGGCTGGAAGGGACCTCAGAGATCATTTTAATCCAGCCTCCCTGCCACCAGAGTCGCCACCTCTCGACTAGATCAGGCAACACATGGGGACCAAACGGGAATCGAACCTGCAACCTTAGCATTGTTAGTGCCACGCTGTGCCTGAACACAGCATCATACCTGGTAAGAGCCATATTTAAGACAAGTATCACTAGGTTTCATCACACTGGAAGATCGTATTAGGTGGGGACGACGTAAGGCTTCACTACATATAATTCTAGTCAGTGCTTTCATGAATAACATGAATAGTAGAAAAGATCTTTATAACATTTGAGGCTAACTGAGCTGGGAGGGGTCGCAAGCACTGTGGAGAGTAGGTTTAGAATTCAAAATAACCTTGGTAAATTGTGAAACGGGCTGAGATCATTACGGCAAAATTCAGTTACAATAGAGGAAACTCAAGTGAACATATATAACATGCAAAACAAATGACTAGGTAGGTACACATCAAAAAAGGGACCTGGGGTATACAAGGACTGATAAGCAAATCCAAGTCAACTGTGTGTTGCTGTTGCAAAGAAGGGATGTATTAGGAGGAGTATGGCATGTAAGAAACAGAAGGCAGTCAGCCTGCTGTACAAGGCACTAGAGTGGCATCCACTGGAGTCCAGTTTTCAGCAACACACTTTCAGAAAGATATAAATAAGCCACAGAAAATGCAGAAGATGGCAATAAAAACGAAACTGTTTAGAAAAAAAAAAACTGTAAAAAGAGGTTGAAAAAGCAAATTGTTTTTAGTTTGGAAAAGTCAAAAGGAAAGGCAAGATTCAACCCATCCTTGCCACTCCATGGTCTGTCACATTCTTCATGGCTCAGCTGACTCCTCCTGGGTATGTCTCTTTTCCTTGTCGGTTTGGGGGGGAAGCATCTAGACTAAATTCTTTCGTATTAGCAGCAAAGCAATAGCTGGATGAATTAAAACTGAAACAGCCTATTTATTTTGACAAGCCAATTGTCCCATCTTTAGACTTCTCCACCTAAATCCTGATTTCTTTTAGCTTTTCTTAGTAATTCTGTGCCTATAATACATAAATTAATCTGCCTTTGAAAAAGCGCAACTAGACATTACCAACCAGATTTAGTTCACTACATGATTTATTAATTGGGACATTTATGAACATAAATTGATCTGTCATTTTTAGGACCAGATACTTAATAATATGCCTAATCCTTAAATTAAGCAAGACTGAGATAAAAATACAGCCCATTATTAGGAAGCCATTCTAAACCAGCTCCAAAACAATATCAACTGAAATCACTTCTTAGTTGATTTCTGTTTCTTTGATGGTACCTTGCTTCTATAGTACCATAAACAAATCATGTATTTTCACAGAGGAAACTTAGCTCATTTATGGCACTTGAGCACATTAAAGTTCCTTAGAAGATTTGAAGTACATGCTAATAACACTTAAGTCTTATCAACTGGTTCAGTAAGTAAAGAATTTCAGCCAGAAGATCATATTTCCTTTTTCACATTGGAAGATGAAGCTAGAAGAATGGTACCACATTACATCATCCTGTACGCCATGACCTAGATGCAGCATTGAAACTTTATTTGACTAGGCAGAATGTCAAAGGGAACCTTCATTTTCTTGCCCAGGTAAGGAACACATAAGTGTTGGAAAATTGGTAGACCAAACACCACTAGACATGGAAAACCTATAAAACTGACTGCTCAGTCAGATGATGGTGTTTCTCTTCAGAGACTTTAGGGTAAGCTTGTATTTCCTCTTCAGTTTTGGTTTTCCATTGCTGTAGAGACTGTCTCTAGATTTCACAGCTTACCTTCCTTGCAGACAAGTCTTCTTTTTGCTTTCCTGACATCTTACTAGGACAGAGTGATGAACCACTAAAACACATGAATAAGAACTGAAAAGTTACTTAGGAGCTTTAGCAGTGAATTTGGTTTTTCTAATATGTTTTTGTTTGGTCTGCCATCTGACATGACAGCACAAAGTCTTAATTTTAAGGAATCACAGATAGATGGATAAATAAATAGAAAGAGAAAAACAGTAAGGTAATTGCTTCCAATGGGGAGGCAGGAGTTGTGGCAAAAAAGGCAAAGATTACAGATGCTCCTAAATCAGAGTATTTCTTTTCTTACATGAGGGATTTTCCTATTCAAATGTACCAATGCAGCAAGCTCCACATTTTATGAGAATTTGAAACACATCCTCACAGTGAAAGGGTGAAAAAGCTCCTGAAATGATGCAGCTCCCAAGATTAAAGCCCACAGGAAGAGGGAGAATGTTAGGAGAAATCAGGCCAGATCTGGCACCTGGAGGGTGATGAGGCTTCTGCAGCTCCACAGCCTGGGTCCAGCCAGTAGTGAGGCTGAGCATGAGCTCCTAGTATGCACACACAGAGCACACATATGCACTGCATATATACAAATATATGCATCTGGCCACACAGATAACATGCACAGCACTCACATAAGCACAGGCAGCACCAGCAGCCTCATCCTGCTCCCCTCTCTGGCTGAGCAGAATGGAAGACCACTGGTGAGAATGTGTATACGTACATCTCTCTCTATATATACGTACATGTGTATATATATACACAGAGAGAGAGAGAGATGCATGTGCAAGGTGTATTCCTCCAACATGTGGACTCAGACACCCATTCTGGCCCTTAATATGCCTCTGGATCCCCTGGTCCACCCCAGCTGCTGGCATCTGGGCACAGATGAGTCCTTGAGGCCACGATTCCACTTCACCTGCTGGAACATATCCTCTCTCTCTCTCTCTCTCTCACACACACACACATACACATACACATGCACGCATGCATGCACAACTAGGACTACTATGGTACCCAGCAGCCAATCCTGCTGTTGTTTCACAATTTTGGGGTATGTGAATCAATTTTTACCATATGATTTAGCAAAAAGAAGGCAGTCAGTGACTGGGAATCGCATTCAGAGATGGGGAGGAGGTAGTTGATTAGGCAGGAGAGAAGCTCATTCAGTATTATAAAAAAAGGAAGGGAAATCTGCAGAAAAATGAGGCAAATTCTGAACTGATAGGAGAGAGCTCTTCAGTAAAAGCAGAAGAAAACAAATGAGAATTTATGGACTTAATCTGATTTTGAAGAAAGAAAAAACATGTATCCTACTGAGAACAGTTACGGATTGAGCACATGCTTGTTTGCTATTGCTTTATCACAAAGTTGTCAAAACTGCAAATGGAAGTTGCATGCCCATGCAATACCATGGGTTCATTATATTTTTAATAAAAATGCCAAAATGCACAGTGGGTGGAAGCTCAAACTAGTATTTAGGAATGTTATTTACTCATTCCAGTTACTTACCCAAATATTTGATTGGAATTAGAAAAATAACATAAGGAAAAATAAAATTTGCAACCACGACTTGAAAAGAAACTGTAGGACTGTGATATTTGTACAGCACAGAAGGTGCCCTACAGTTCAAAACAACAAAAGTCTGCCAGATGTTTGCCAATTTCTGCATGCCTCATGCCATGGCCCTTCACAGCATTTTGTATTTAATGGACGAGAAGCCTGCACAAGAGGAAGGCAAACAAAAGGAAAGGGTAATATAAATGGACGTTTTAAACAATAGGATAGGGAAAAGATGTCAAGTCCATTTTGTCAGATACTTTCTCTATACTAATCTTCCCTGCAAAAAGATACAACAACAATCCTTTTTTCTAATTAGAATTCTCATGAAAATATCAGTGAAACATTTATTTAAAATGTTGTGCAGTCTCCATCCTTTGAGATTTTTAAGACTAGCCTGGATGAAGCCCTGAGTAACCTAGTCTGATCTAGTCTGATGGCCCTGCTTTTTCTTGGAGGTTATGCTAGGGATCTCCTGAGGTTTCTTCCAGCCTGAATTGTCCTGTAATTCTGTGATCCTAAAAAACCTTGCACATCAGAAGGATCATCTGTATATATGAAAGCAAACAAGGCGCCAGGCATGGTCTGAAAAATACGTAAACATGTCATAGTTACAGATGCCTCTTTCCACAGGCAATCAGTTATAACTGTGGATAGATGCATGGCAGAGAAGTTTGGGATGTTTATACCTCAAGAATTTTTGAGTGAAAACCGAAGAGTCCACAGAGCCTGAACCCAAATTATCTTAAAATGTAATTTCGTGACATCTGTCAGCATAAATGTCATCAAACCATGACACAAGAAGAGGATGAGTTTCAGGGCGGAGTCGTCCACACAGAGTTGCTGTCAGCCTCTTTAGCCTGCAGGGGTGAGGCAGCAGATCTTGGACCTGGACGAATAGCTCCTCTATGAGCAGACTCTAGAAGTACTTGTTTTTCTAGGTTGTCATAACAATGCTGCTGCAAAGTCCATGTTTGCATTATTTTTTTTTCAATTCATTGTGACCTTCTGGGATGGACTTTTCCATCAGTTAAACCTACTTCCCACTGTTCAAGCAGCATGAAGTGTATCACTGATAACTGCCAAGATTTATGCCTGTGTCAAGGAGCTTTCCATGGGCAGAAAAATGGTGAAGGTAAAATTGCCACTCCTCATTGGCATTCTGTTTAGTGTAATGGATAGGAAGGAAAAGCTTATAGTAATGGTGCTGAAACAGTGCATAAAGTAGTTGATAAATATAAACTAGAGATGCTGCTTGGGAACTGTTTAATCAGCAGCAGGAAGCAAAAATGGGAAGCTGTAAACATCTCAGTGCACCTCAGTAAAACTCAGATGCAGCTAAAACTCTGCTCCTGCTATCCCTGTTTAATTTGGTTAGCTCATACCACACTGCTTGGGAATAGTTCATATTTTGATTCCAAGTTCCTTCACCTCTACCTTAAAATTTTCTGTAAGCATGGAAGACAATATAAGAGATGCAAAGTAATGCAAGAATCGGGAGCAATCAGAACAATTTCTGACAAAATAATCTTCTTTCCATAAACATGGCATTATGAGTATTGACAAGAACAACAAGAAAACTTAATGTGTAAAAGATTCTGATTTTCATTCAGGTGAGAAATTGATGCCCTTTAAAAGCAGTCATTCATAACACTGGGGAAAATTCTCACTGTGCTAAACATGCAGCATCTGGTGGGATGCTTGATGTCATGCTTTCTCTGTGAAGAAATGAAATTATTGAAGAGTAAATACATTAAAAGTAAAGTATATTTGCAGAGGGGTTTGTTGCGTGGGAGATTTATACTTCCTAAAGTTGTCCTGAGAACAAGGTTGTTCTTTACATTTAAATGATGTCCACGGCAATTAAGAGCTACAAAGTGGTTGGCAAAGCAGTTGTTACTGATGGACATATACGAACAAGAAAAGATAAATATACTATTTTACTAGGAAAGTCATATAACTACTATACTATATAAGTCTACTATCTTACTTGGAAAGTTATAACCATTAAGATGGTTATAACAGTGCAGAATTTTCATACAATCGTATGGAATGTTGTTGTGCTTGTTTGTCAGCAAGTGATTCCTATTTCTGTTCTTCAAAGAAAGTATATTATATATTACTACATAATATCATACAATTTGCTTTGCAAAGACAAATATAGACTAGGGTGTTAAAAATATTAGAAGATGCATGTATAGAGCACAAAATACAGCTGGGTGCTAATTTTGTCTCTTTTCTGGACTGGATTATGGATTTTGCATATTAGCTTCTAATCAAAATCTGCTGCGTGTGTTTCAAATTCTGTCAAATTAAACAATTTCACACCTTTCCAGAGGCTAATCTTTAGCCAACCTAAAATTGGATTAAATAATGGCATATATTTTGTTTGTTGCTCAGATGTGATGATTCTTAATATCTTTAGGTAGTATTTCCCATTAACATATATTAGATTACATCATCTTGTGGACTGAGGAGATTAAACATTGCAGGGACAAATGAACCCTCTTTGAGCCTCGTTTCTTAGGCTTTCATGAAGTGTGGTGATGTAACCATAAAAATATCCAGGCTCAGCATTTTAAGTGAAATCTGCCTTAACATTTTTGGTTATACAGCTGATTATTAACGGTCCTGGAATCTAAAAAGCCCTGCTAATCCACTGAAGAGCTAAGTGACATTTAGTGCTAGAAAAAGTGACCACGGATCACACTGCATCATGCTGTCCTACAATAAAGGGTCATCTTGAAAGTGAGGACTGAAGATATTGTGATCATTCTACCCTTAGCCTTTGTGATAAAGCTGCCAGCAAAAGATGTTAGCAAAGATGACTTTGAAATACAAAAGCTCATCCAACAGAAATGAGTGAAAGAGTGAACAGATTTGCAAGATCACTGGGGAACAAAAATCCCTATGAAATGGAAACCACTTTCTGATTCAGAGCCAGACTGCAAGGAATTAGTCTAATTTGTTAAGGCTGTTAGCACTATAGTAGGCTTTTCACTGGTCCAGGAAAGGCTTACTGGAACTACAAGCAGCACAGAGCAAAATACTTCTAGCCCATCCTTGTAAATTTGTCTAAAAAGGACATAGCAGTGAATACCCACATTCAAATATCCCTACTGATTCTCACCTCCCACACAAGAACACTTTGAGGGCCATCCTGGATTTAGTAGTAATGTATGGAACTGTACAAAGAATAGCTACACGATGCACAGTGGGGAAGGACTCAGTGTGATAGGGATTTTTGTCAGCTAAACACACTCAGCAGTCCTGTGTTTCTGCAGTGAAGTCAAAAGCAGGAACCATTGGAAGAGCTTTCTGTAAATACACTGTAATGTTAATCATATAGAACCACCTTTCAGAGGGGCTGCACCAGCTCTCAGGCACCAAGGAAGCATCTATCACTAAGGATAGCAATTTTTCTTGTGGAGTGGGCTTCAGGTACTGCAGTGTGCTCCACAGCACCATCACAGCACCCAGAATGCACCTTAGAAGCAGCACAGTCCCAGAATGAATGCAGGGAAGAAAACTGGCATCCCTGTGAATGGCAACATCTGTGGTGCACATGGTAATTTAGATAAGTCATTGATTGCAAATGAATATATTTTAATGGAAATACCTTAAAGACTGCTGTATTGATATAAGGTTCTTAAAGGACTCTGTGTTTAATTTATTTTCATTTCTATGGTGAGGGGACTGCAAATCTGCACTTAGTATATTGCATCTGATAAGTTTTATGGCTTTGACTGCACAAGGGTTGATTTCTTTGTCAAAGAATGTATCAATTTAAGTGCAAGCCTCCATGCTTTCTACTTCAGGGACACAGAGTGCTACTTAATTGGCTTGTGTAGATTGCTTGCTGATTTTTGATACTTTAATAAAACCCTTTGGCATTGCTGTGGTTTCCCATTTCCTCACAATTAAGCAGAAAACAAGTCCTTAATACAAATGCAGAACTTCATTAAACTTACAAATATATGCAATAAAAAAATTCCAGAGCTATGCAGTCCAACCTGCTGATTGCTAAGAAGGTATAAAAATGTGGGTTTTTAAATTATTGAACAATGCCTTAATTTAACAAGGAAAAAAAGGGAGGAGGAAATTAATTAAAACTAAAGCACAGCTTGTAAATAACATTTTAAAAATTCCCACAGGCAAACTGAATGGGAGTGATCTCTGTTTTTTTCCCCATATCTACCTTTTCCCTTATGCACAGCGTGGAGCTGTACTAGAGCTGGATGAGTGAGGAGTATTTGCCCTGTTCCTCCTACAGTTACTCGAGCTGTGCAGGCCCTAAAATATGTGAATACGGCTGGTAAATCCCACGTTTAGGTATCTGCTTGTTCCCTATCTGATGGATTACCCACACCACACAGCACCTTCCTGGATTCTCTCTGCTTATGTTTTGAAACTTTGCGAGGAACCCAGAGCCAGGAAAATCAAATTCACCTGCAATAGCTGATATTTCATGATGTTGTACAGATAGAAAGACTATAGCAAAATGTCAGCCTGAGGTAGCAAATTAAGTGCACTGTGTTGTGCCTTTCAGCTGCAGCAAATTACATAGATGCATTTGGGCCATTTGGATTAGGTCGTTTTTTGTGGCAGATCGGTTAAACTGAGAGGCCTGATTTTGCACTGTCATGGAGAAGGACTACTACTCAGAAATTCTATGGCTAGCCGAAACAGGGAAGAGATCGTCCCTTTGTATTGGCACTGGTGAGGCCACACCTTGAGTGCTGTGTTCAGTTTGGGGCCCTGCAAGAAAGACATTGAGGTATCCAAAGATGGGCAACAAAGCTGTTAAAGGGTCTAGAGAAAAAGTCTTATGAGAAGTGCCTGAGGGAACTGGGGTTATTTAGCCTGGAGAAAAGGAAGCTCAGGAAAGAACATATCACTTTCTACAACTACCTGAAAGGAGGTTATAGTGGGGTTGGGGGTCGGTCTCCCAAGTAACAAGTGATAGCATGAGAGGAAATGGCCTCAAATTGAACCAGGGAGGGTTTAAATGGGATATTAGAACAGTTTTCTTCACCAAAAGGTTTGTTAAGCACTGGAACAGGCTGCCCAGGAAAGTGGTTGAGTCACCATCCTGGGAGGTATTTAAAAGATGTGAAGATGTGGTGCTTAGGGACGTGCTTTAGGTTAACAGTTGGACTTGATGGTCTTACATGTCTTTTTCAACTTAAAGTATTCTACGACTCCGCAGTTGCATAGCTTGTGAAAAGTCAATGGACCTGAAGGTGTGGGAGTGCCTGGGAACTGGAAGACTGGGCTTTTGTGTAGGCCCGCCTAGCAAATTTCAGCCATGATCAGTCAGAGAGGAAGAAGAGATGGGATGGCTTGTGTTGCATGTGAGTACATGCATGCTTTGTTTAAGCAGGTGCTGATAAAGGCATTGGTCTCTTAGCTGTGTTGATCTATGTTGTATTGTGTGCATCCACGTGTGCTGAGAGAGTTGGCTGATGTTGTGGCTGAGTCACTCTCCAACATCATGGGGAACAGGAGAGGTGCCTGAGGACTGGAAGAAAGCCAATGTCACTCCAGTCTTCAAACAGGGCAAGAAGGAGGACCCTGGCAACTACAGGCCAGTCAGCCTCACTGATGGAGCGGCTCATTCTGAAGGCCATCTCCAATCAACTGGAAGAAAAGAAAGTTATCAAGAGTAGCCAGCATGGATTTACCAAGGGGAAATCTTGCCTGACTAATCTGATATCCTCCTATGAAGGTGTGACAAAATGGGTTGATGAAGGGAGACCGGTGGATGTCATATACCTTGAATTCAGTAAGGCTTTCAATACTGTCACCCATAACATCCTCGTAGGTAAACTCAAGAAATGTGGGATAGATGATTGGACCATGAAATGGATTGTGAACTGGCTCAACAACAGAGTTCAGAGGGTTGGAATCAGCGGCACAGAGTCAATTTGGAGGCCTGTGGCCAGTGGTGGTACCCAGGGATGAGTGCTGGGTCCAATTTTGCTCAAGATCTTCATCAATGACCTGGACAAGGGGATGGAGTGCACCCTCAGCAAGTTCACTGATGATACAAAACTGGGAGGGGTGGCTGACACACAGGCAGGCTGTGCTGCCATCCGACGAGATCTGGACAGGCTGGAGAGCTGGGAGAAGGTGAACCTCATAAAGTTCAATAATGACAAGTGTAGAGTCCTGCCTCTGGGGAGGAATAACACCAGGCACCAGGTCAGATTAGGGGATGTCCTGCTGGAACGCAGCCCCATGGAGAAAGACCTTGGAGTCCTAGTGGACAGTAAGTTGTCCATGGAACAGCAATGTGCTCGTGTGGCCAAGAGGGCCAATGGGATCCTGGGGTGCATTAAGAAAAGTGTGTCCAGCAGGTCTAGGGAGGTTCTCCTCCCCCTCTACTCTGCCCTGGTGAGACCACACCTGGAATACTGTGTCCAGTTTTGGGCTCCCCAATTCAAGAGAGACAGGGACATACTGGAGCAGGAGTCCAATGGAGATCTGTGAGGATGATTAAAGGACTTAAATATCTCTCCTATGAAGAGAGACTGAGAAAACTGGAGCTGTTTAGTAATGAAAGGAGGCGGCTGAGGGGATCTTACTAACATACGCAAATAACTGAGGGTTAGGTGTCAAGAGGAAGGAGATAATCTCTTCTCAGTGGTGCCCAGTAATAGAACAAGAAATAATGGGTTTAAGTTAGAACACAGGAAGTTCCACCTCAACATGAGGAGAAACTTCTTTACTGTGAGGGTGACAGAGCACTGGCACAGGCTGCCCAGAGAGGTTGTGGAGTCTCCTTCTCTGGAGACTTTCAAAACCCACCTGGACACGTTCCTGTGTGGCTGCCCTAGGGGATCCTGCTCTGGCAGGGGGGGCTGGACTAGATGATCTCTAGAGGTCCCTTCCAACCCCGAACATTCCTTGATTCTATGATGATTTGTGTCTTCAAAGTACATGTCCAACCTTGCTACAGCCTGAGCCTGGAATTGAGAACATCAGTGGCCATGTCTGGCAGGCTGGGAGGAGAAACCCTCTTTGTCTTAAAGCCCTCAAAAAGCCTTCGAAATGCAAGTTCTTCTGGAAGCCAGTTTTTCACACATATACCAATGTGACATTGTGATAAGCAGATATCTAGCACTGCTGGGAATACTTTAACATGAAAGTGACTCACCGTAAGAGCAGTTCCCAATCCACAGGCAAGCTATCTTGTTCTGGCTAGGCTGTGTGTGGTCAGAAATATTCTTCTCTGACAGTGAGGCTGGTCTTCTGTGCCTGCAGTGTCTGGCTCATAGTAAGGATCATGGATGTGGATAGAACTCCTTCCAGTTCTGCTGGCAATATAAGGACTCCTTCCTTTCGTAGAATAATAGAATCATTTAGGTCAGAAAAGACCTTTAAGATATCAAGTCCATTCATTAACCTAGCAATGCCACATCTACCACTAAACTATGTACCTAAGTATCTCATGAACACAACTTTTAAATATCTGCAGGGATGGTGACACTACTTTCCTCACAGAATAAAAAAAACAGTACAGTTTAGTTTTGTTAAAACTGCAAAGCATACCTAGTCAATGAAAGGTTTGTTACAAAGAAAATGATTCTTCTATGAAAAAAAACCCCACAAACTCACAAAAATCCACCCCAAAATAAACAGAATAAAAACCAGAGGAAAATGCAGCACAGAGACAGATCCTAGTGCAGATTTCAAAAAACCAGGGTTGCATATTACCATATTATTGATGGGGCAACAGCATCGCATGACGCTGCAACTCCCCCATCACATGGTTCAGACTACAGACCCCATTACACCTACTCCCACTCAGACCTCTGAAAAGTAAATCACCTCATGCTGCTGGGCGGATTACTGCTCCTGCTCACACCAGCTCACTGCGAGCTGGCTTGGGCATCTCCGCAGTCTGCTGTGTGGATGCCCCAAAGTGCACACAGATCAGTAGACTCTGCAAGATTAAACTCCTCAGCTCACACCCTTAAGCATTCACACAGCATTTTTTTCTTGTAACTGTGAATGAAGCATGTTGAAATTCTAAGCCTACAAGCACCAATATTTCAACCAAACTCATTTGTGCACTTAGTGGTTGATCCACAGCCCACTAGAGACAATGGGAAGACTGCCATTAACTTCACATCAGGCACATAAAAAATGAGGCAGATAACTCCCATTAATGTTAATGAGAGTCATGTATATAAATCACCTAACTGCCGATGGAAAAAGAAACCCTTTACTGTTCTGCTTCCACGGTCTGTGATGCTCATCCTCCTCCAATAGCATTGTGAAGACAAAAGGTTTTTCAACAGCCATGTGTTTCTAATGATCTTGCTTTCTGTCAACAGGAGTCAAGTTTCGCATAGACAGAATACATTTAATCATACACGCATGAAACAATTATTTTTTAACATGGTAATGAACACATTACAGCGAAATTATTTTCTAGAAGGCAAATTATTATTTGTCATTTATTGTGGAGAAAGAACACTAACACCTCTTTTTTGTTTCTCAATTCAATTTTTAAAAAGAAAAATTATTTTCCTAAATTTGCATTTTAACTAAGATATCTATTTCCCCTTCTTTTCCCCTTTGCTCCCCAAAATACACTTTTTTCTCTTCCTTGTATGACTGCTTCATGTTGCCTTTACATCATACAAACCCCTTTGTCCTACAGTGAGGACATACACAAGCATACATATGCAGAATTTATAGAGTGGAGCACAACAGGTCCTACTTGCTTTAACTTAACCTTTTGTCCTACACTGCATGTATGTCCAGGGTGGGTAGCAATTAGTGTATTACTAATTCTGGTCTAGTACATTATTCCCTAGCGGGCTTTTGTATAGCTTAAAACTTTTTTAACGCATTATTTCTACACATATAAAAAGAAGTGCTTTCAGATGTTCAGCATTTTCTAACTCTATTCATATAAACAAGCATGCAAAATTTTAAAAACAAGGAGAAATTAATTTCATGGTTTTTAAATTGAAGGCAAAAATATAATATGGCATTAACCTCACTAATATTTAAACCTTAAGAGCATTCCAGATGCTGCATTTTCCTGTACATTTCCATAATAATGGATGGTCAAGACACAGTGCAGGAAAAATGAGCTACCGTTAACAACTTGACACCAGCAGGAGATATTAGGATTGCAGAAAGTATTGCAAATGGGATTTTAGTTTTTAAGACTAGATTGCAGCTGCTTTGCTCCACCAGGTTTAGTCTTTCTTTGGCTGCTTATCCTTAACTCCTTAATGTGGCACATTAATTATAGCCCTTCATATGTTCCATTCTTTCAGGTCCCTGTGTCTAGAAATGTTGCCACTCAAATAGCAAAGTGCAAGCTTTCCATCATTCTAATAGTTAAATAATGGCAAGGCTATGCAATTGAAACAGCATGAAAGGTCACCTTGACAATACTCTGACTAGTAAAAAGTAGCTTAAGGCATCACGGTTCTTTATTGTGAATAAGTCAACTGAGTTTGTGACTATTCAGAACATTTTAATAATTTCCAAGTTTGACACAAAGTAAGAAATGTCATTTTGGAACTGTGGCAGGTGATCAAATATGTCAAATTTAAAGGTAATATTTACAAGGCATGTTTTTGACTATATTGACCAAAAAGAAAGTGAGGACAGGCCAGAGTCTGAACCAATGATAAGGTTTTTGGAACAGCTGGCACAAATAGTCAGTATGAAATTTAAACCTGAGCAGAAGTCCAAAAGACGCTTCAGTCACCAGCAAAAATCTCATAAAGCTGTTTTCAGGATTTAAGGAGCACAGGAGTAGAGACTTAGCACTGGGGATCTGAGAGGAAAAGTTTTTAGCCAAATGTCATTTATAAATTGCCTTTGGTATGTGTTTTATTGCAGGACTAAGAGCAGGATTGAATTTTACATATTCCTCTGTTGCAGGTGGGAACATATATAGCAATATGGCAAAACTGTAATGAAGATCTGAATTTTTTGTCATCTGTATTTTTTTTTTAACCCAAGCCCTTGAAATTTCATATGCATTTTCATCTAGGTGTTCAAATTAACTGCAGTTTAATTTTCTAATTTATTTAGCTAGAATGCTTAAGAGCAGATTTACCCAGAAAATACTTTCACTAAAGACAGTGGAGCTAGCCCCTCAAATAAGCTGCCTTGTATTTCTTTTCGTGTTGCCTTTTAGGACTGCTAACTGAAGGAATTGATCTGTTTAAGTGCCTTATGTTACATGCTTTAACAAAACTTGAGGTAGGATCCAAGCTATATGGATATGGGCAATAAACACGTCATTAACTGAAGTCTAGTCAGCACTTTAGCTTCAAATTTTTTGGTATACCTACAATTCCTTCCAAAGACATAAAAATGGGGAAGATACTTGCTACATTCCTTACTCATTAGGAACAACCCTGAATTTGAGATGTCCTGAATACCTCATTGGGTACATCAATACTTAAGGATCCATCTTTCAAGTAGCTATTAATCTTTTATATTAAGATTACTACTTCACAAATTTCTGTATAATCAAATTTGAATTAAAGCAGGGGGCTGGGTATTCTGAATGATGGAATATAGTCTTACACACAGGAGCTGTAACTTCCTTCACTCAGCAAGGTCTAGCTGTTTGCCTGAGAGTAATTAAATCAGTTCATCTTCAAGGCTCTTCTAGTACTTCATCTAGTTTCTAATGCTGGTACTGACAGAGTGGAAAAACTGCAACATGCTAATGAAAGACTTACAACCCCAAAAGCATTTTCCTGCAGTGACTAAAAAGTCACTAACCGATGACACCATTTTAAAAGGTGCTACCAGTAGCTGACAGAGAGGCTAACACATAGATAGCACAAATGAATAAATTGTAACAGGATGAACAAATAAGAAGCTGAAAAATACAACTTTTAAACACATTGTTCAAACTGGTGTGAAATAATAAATTTAAATTTTCACCTAATAATAAAAGTTTATCCCGTAGCTGTCAAAAAAACCCACACAGAATAATCAGGGTTGTCAATGTAAGACAAAAGCACGTCTGGCAATGCATATTTTGCTTCATGCTGAGGCTTGTCGGAGCAACTATTCTCTTCTGAGAGGTGCACTGCAAGTGGTGCAGCATTCTGTGCAGTTTTGACTTAGAACAGTCTAGTGAAACAGTCCAATTTCAGTTGTAATGAGAGAGAGTCAGATGTGAATTTCCAAAGGCCCTCTCAAGACATGACCCCAAATCTTGGCTTTAAATAGGGTTATTTGCCGGAAAATACACACAGAGCTCTACTGCAAATGCTACCTAAACAGCCATTTTGTGTCTCCTTTAAGAAAAGCAATGATCTAGATGGAAACATCCTGTGGACATATTTGACATTTTTTAATGCCTGTAGAGCTACACTGTAAGAGATGTCTGTTTCTCGGTGTCCTTCCAATGTTCATTTAAATACGGCATTTGATTCGGCTCCATGCAGTAAGAGATACCCTGTCAGAACTGTTTCTTTAGGAGCTGGGAAACACTGATGTCTGCAGAAGTGTTTCTGTAGGTGACAGGCCATATTTCATCAGCCACTGCAGTAAAGTCATGATGTTCCCAGACATCAGCCTGTCTGCCTCCCACCTGCCCACTCAGTAACTTCTGCTAATACTCATCACCACTGGGACTTATACAGTACCCCAGATGCTCCCTGACAAAATCAGCTTCATGATCAGTACTGAGGGGAAAAAAAAAAAAAAAAAAGATTTGCCATAAAACAGGAAAGAGTTATAAGTGTAATTAGAAAGGACCAAAAACATCAGCATAAAATATTTTGAATTCATGTATGAATACCTTATTTTTGCTCTACTTAACTATAAGAAAGGATAAATAATTAATTATTAATATTCAGTAGTCATTAAAAGAACTCTGCACTGGATATGATCCCCATCCATCAGTCATCTGAGTTGGATGAAAGAAACTTCATCACTTTTTTCTTTGAAACACGAACAAGATATTCTTAAAAGTCATTTTGTTGACACTGAAATCACAAACCCACAGCCAAAGCCAACAGATTTGACTTCTGATCATCCATATTAACAAAGAGATCTTACACAGCTATAGTTTAACTAAATATTTGGAAAAATAATGTGGGAAATACAGGCTTGACCTCAAATTAGCATCAAAATTTGCACTAATATCCCTAAAGCCAGACTAACCCATCCTCTGTAAATGCCTTTGAATGCATTGAGATAACAGCTCCATAAATGTTGATTTCCTTATGAAGCGGGAAGGAAGAGTTTGAACTTTCTCCACTAAGTTTGCCTGTGCACAGAGGTCTTTTATAATATAAATTTAAATACACAATCTGTTTTACAATGTTTTCCATCATCTCTCTTCTCCATATGTTCTCCCACTAGGAATCTAATGAGTTCTACATATGAGGGATGACAAGGGAATATGCCTGAGAAATAATTCCAGCAATTACGGCATATGGAGGCATTGTTTTTGAGTCGCTTTTGCCATGAACATTAGGCAGAGCATCTGGGACCAAATTCTGTCTACCTGCCCATGGACATTAGCAAAATCATCATCTTCCATTTGTAAATTCTGCTGAGGTAATCTGCCATACAGAGAGGACCATTTCATCAGCTTTATGATCAGAGAGCATATTGAAACACAGACCATTTATACTTAGGAAAAAAACGCTTCTATTCAGACAGAATAGTTTAAGCTGGAAACCATCTGAAAACAAAATGAGAAAGACACATCATTTCTCTCTTCTCTCCAAGAACTACAAAGAGCCTATGCTCAGTTCCAGGCTACTACTTAGAAGAAAAAAAAAACTTTTCTCATCACCAGTAGCATTTCATAAGAACTTCCCAGGAAAAGATAAAATTGCCAAAGAAAAAAAAAAAGAACAACAAGGAGATCCAAACTCTTAAATTAGTAATAGGAGGGTCTGTGTTCTCTACATCCAAACATTGACAAGACATCCAGAATTAAACATAAAAAGGGAAACAGACTAAAAAAAGTTCTTTATATAGAGACACAGCAACTAAAACAACTAACCCACACTTTGTGAGTTCTGGACATCAGATCTAATATTAAGAAATAAGGCTGGAGAAATCGAATTCTGTTTTTGTTTTGTTTATTATGACAGTAAAGAGAAAAGAGATCAAGAGATTCAATCAATATGCTGATATGGGGCAAACTTGCAACTCCACCTACTCATCATATTTAAGAAAAATGTCTCAGCAATGGGAGTAACTAATATCTTCACTTATTGTTTTCCCAGCTCTGCAGTTGAAGCAGTGGAAGAAAAGCTATAAATCCCAAACTACAGGGTCTTCAGGTTACCTCGTTGTTATAAAGAAAAAAAGAAAGGCCCTGCTGTTATAGAGGACTGAGAATTTTAGTTCTGAATATAAACATAATTTAAAGAGCTAATATAGAACTTGTAACAGTTAGGGTTACATATGAGCAATAATATTTCCACTACAAAAACTATTTCTTGAACTTAGTTGGACGATAAACTGGTTTTCAGAACTGAAATCCAGATATATTTCACGTCTTTCAGTCACGGTTAATTGATATTTTAATTGATATTTAATCAAGAAACTCTATTTTCAAGGAATAACTGGATGTCATTTCCCATTGCCATACAGAATTATCTGTGTAGTGGCAAGGAGGGATTGAAAATAGAGGGAAGGTTCTTTAACCATTAACCTGAATAGGGACAGGTGTATGAACCTTAATGAACTTGCTCATTTAGAATTTTCTGAGCAAAATGATGAACACTTAACTGCAGCTGAAGGCCTTATCCAAACCCTACTGAAATCACCAAGGCACCTTGTCATTTCTCTGGTCTGGATTTGGAGCAAATCCCAGAGATACATGAGACAGACTTTTCCACTGCTCTAGAGAAAAGGTCCAAGGACCTGCTGGCATCACCACAGCCCCAGCCATGGGATGAAAATGCATCCAGTGCCTCCGTGCAGGACCCACATCCCCCAGAACCTACATCGCTGCTGATGAAACCATCCCACTGATAGCAGTCTGAGAAAGAATAGCAGTCATTCCCTTACATAAGAGCTTCCAGCTGTCACCGTTAGTGGTGCTCCTGCCAGATGGTCTTAAGTTAGTTCTGGATTAAGAGATGTTGGCAACACTTGTCATCACCTGTCAAAACAAAGTTGTGGGAAATTCAGCCTTTTCATATGCTACCTCTTTTAATCACTGCATATGCAGTGCAGATAAATACAGAGGATGCAAAACAGCAGCCATGGAAGACATTTTTGCTAAAATATGTGCAATGACTGACTGTAAAGTAGTATCAGAAAGTTACATAACCTGTTACAGAAACAAGATCAAGGATGTAGTTTGGAAATCTTTTCTGATTCTATAAAAGAATAAACAGAAAAGTTTCTCATTATAAAGATTAGGAAAGATTAGGTAATTATTATTCATTTTATTACCACTGAAAGCACACGAAATAATTTAATGCCATCAGATTGTTCAGAGCTATCTCGCTATTGACAAAAAGAAACTAGAGATTAAGGCAACACTTCTTTTACAAACAAAAAACTTTGCTCATTTTCCTTGCCAGTATCTTGGTCAACAACAGATGTGTAAAATTCAAGGCATAAAGGAGTAGGCAGTAAATCAACAGAAAAGGATGCCAATCATCACATTTTTCTGTTTTGTTGTTATAGACATCCATGCATCACCTGGAAACTACAAAAGCCAGCTGTAAAATTATAATGAGCACAAAAATCCTGTATCTATATTTTAAGAAACCTAACAAAATAACATGTTTTATACTAGATTTTTAGTTTCAAAACAAATATATCTGATGCACTCTGTCTCCAGTTTTAAAGCATATAGATTCTACATGAAATAGAGCTGCACTGAACTGATGAAGTACTGAAACACTACACCAGTAACACTTTTGAGCAGAGCTGGAAGAGCCAAGATTTAAAAGATATAGGATAAAGAAGAAAATTTAAAGTATATAGGATAATAGTATATAGGATAATAGGATTTAAGTGAAGTAACGGTGCTATCTGCAGCAGTGCCATTTCAAAAGTTAGCACTTACAACCAATAAGCTAGATATAACCAAGACACAGTCTGGAATGGTTTTTCAGCTCTATTTTAGATTTATAAGATCTGATTTGGAAACTTTTTCATTAAGACTCATATCAGGATTTCCTTTACATTTTGTTGAACTGATCCAATACACTTCATTCTGAAAGGTTTGAACAAAGCAGTGAGCTTTCTTTCCCTGCCAATGCACTGTCACATGGAAGTGCAGAATAGGAGCCCATATTCTCCTGCAGTTCAGAGTTCTTGATGGCTATTTAATTCAAAGGGTATCACGGATTCCCCTCTGATCATAATACCAGATCATTTTTGTAATCAGATGAAGCTGGGTTTATCAAATAATCTGGGAGGTAGTAGGCAGGGAATAAAGCAGTAATTGAAGCAGGATTCATCTTCACACACCTACAACATGAATGCCCATAGCTGATCCAGTCAGCTGTACTTGCACTTTCAAAGGCAGAGCCAAACCGGGCACTATGGGCAGCTGAACTGTAGTTGTCAGCTTGCTCTGAGATACACAAGCAGAGTTCTTTTTTTTTTTTTCCTTTTAAATAGTTCAACACATTAACCTGAAACATTATCTTTTCAGAAATGTCTACAATATTCTGTTTTTACTGAAAACATCTAAATGAGTATTTTTCAGAATTCCCAATTCAATTTGTGAACAAAAAAACACAAGTTTTCATTCAGTCTGGCCTGAGAACAGAGCTTCCCCTGACAATACCAGAACAGTTTTGCTAGATTTCAGTTTCCTTTGGAAAAGACCTTTCAAAGTGGTCGGAGATAGTCACAGCTCTACTGAAGAAATACAAAATTCTTGAAATTCTTATTCACTGGAAAAAATTACTTTGTTCCATGGTTAAACAGAATAGATCTCCAAAGCGCACATCCATACAGGGAGCTCTAATTTATATTACAATTTTATTCATTTGCTATGAATATTCACAACATTAAACTACGGCAGATAATCTATTCAGTATACTTGAAAATCCATTTATTTTCACTTATTGATATGCATGTGTTACACTTGTATATAATACACTATTTTCAGTGTTCGTTTAAGAACAAAGAAACAAAGAAAACAAATATTGAGAGCATAATGTAGTTTTCTGACCAAAGAGAGGCCACATTCAGATTTTACAAAACATCACACTTACACTTTGCACTGTCCCAGACAATCTCTTTAAGATGCCACCTTCTGTCCTGCACCTGTTAGCACAAATCCATACAATAGTAATCCATCCTAAAATAGAGATACCTAGCTGCTGCTACAAACAGTTTATCCTAATTAAATTTTAATCAGAAAAGAATATCTTTCCCTGCCAACATCTTTTATTATTTCTCAGCAGAATGATAGAATATACTTCTCAATTTTATTCCCAACAGTCATTTATTTTATTTAAGCTCTCCTGTGCAATAATACAGCAGAGGTAATGAAATGGTTTTGGAACAGCAGGGGCTACTGTGACAGGCAGAGCACTCCAGGGTGTTCATCCATCATGGAACTTAATACATAACTACCTAGCCACGTCAATGGCTTGTAGTGATAAAATAATTTCCCTCTTTTTCTGGGAGTCTGGTAACCACACAAGACTTTTAAAGAAGCTTGGCCCTATATATTTTTGGCTACTATTAAGTGCATGTGGTTTTCATTTCAATGCATCAAGGCATTCAGTCAGAACGTCCTCACTCTCTCCAGTCAGCATGCTTATGCAGTGTCACTGAAAGGAATTGCCAAATTTCTGTTTTATCAATATTACAGATGGTACAATATACATTAAATGGAGTATAAAATTATACATTCTGTAATAACTTAGAAAAAAGCTCATAGATGCTTAAGGCCTTTAAATATTGACGATTTTTTTCATGTAACAGCACATCACAAAGGTCAAAAATTGCTACTGAAACAAAAAATAAAAAAAGGAAATGTGATTTTTGGCAAGGATCAGATATGAATTAGATGACTGTAAGCAAGCAAAATACCCACAAACTGTAAGTCTGGAAGAGCACTAGAATTTTTTGTTTTATAGCAAACAGATTGAGCAGACATCTACATAAGCATCCAACAGTACTTAGGGTCAAGCAAGAGTTTTTAGTTTTTAATAAAAAGACAAAAATTCTGAATGATTACCATCCAATTCCGTAACTGCAAAACTCATTTACATCCCTGCCTACCTTTATAAAAAGGGATGAAATACTGTCACTGACTGCTTACCACGAATTTCAGTGAATTAAAGGTTGGGAACGTAAAGCACATATCAAGAACACCCATCTCCTTCTAACTGAATGGAAATGTATATCTTAAAGGTATAAAATGCATTATAATGGAAGTGGTAATCGAGCTTGGACCTCTACTTTTTTAACTGTCAAAGAGCTGCAGTATTTGATTAGTCTTAGGGAAACATGTCAACCTGACTATACATTCTAATATGATTGATGAATTCAGGTAACTATTACTTGTCAACAATAATGATTAACAATGGATATATATTTCCATTCCTATAACAAAAGCAACTTCAAGATGTTTAAATATGTACCTTTGAGAGCTCCAAGATTAGAATACAAATAAAAATGTCTAAAACTGCGCCATGCCAGAGGACAATTTCTGCAACAGAAATTTAATTAAAGCAGTGTGCAGTCCCACCAGCAATCTGAATGGTGAACCAGGGATCATTTTAGAGGAAAGGAACCAATACTTTTTCAAGGTTGACTTCATCAAGATGAAAAGCCACCGGTCTGGAATGAAGAATTCGAAAGGTTGCTGCTTTCCTGCACCTTTTGAATACCAACTCTTGTGATTACGGCTGCAAATTCCTCAGCAAGTGCAATTTTACAAGTGTACACAGTTCAATCATTTCAAAATCCTTGTGACACAGAAGTTCAGAATAACTTTCCAGTAGTTTTGATCTCAAGGCTGTTGCTGATTATAAGCCAGGTTCTCATTGAAACAATTGATTCTGAAGGATACACCCCAGCAGTATAAAATTTCACTTCAAGGATTGCCTGGAGGAATGAAATTCCTATGTGTTGTATTTAATGTTATCAGCCTTGAGACAGACTTGATTTGTCTTTAGCTATCGGGTTACCTGTAAAGAAAAAGAAAATCAGAAAATCAAAACTGTACATAGAGAATCTACTTCCGAAGAACTGGAAGCTGAGACTGAAATGAAAAATCTCTGTCCAGCAAAGGTTTTTCAATTGTTTTTAAATAACTGAATAATTCCCAGTGGTATTAGATGGGATTGCTCTCCATCTTAAATTGTGTGTTTAAGTGCTTTTTTGCAATTGGACCTGACAAGGAGAAACTGAAATGTGACCATGCTTAAAAATATCATAAAAAACCCCAAAGGTCACAAATGTCCAACCCACAAATGTCAAAAACATTGCTTTCAAGGAAAATTTTTGTATTCTGTTCATCCTTTTCAGTGTTAGAACTTCTGTATGGAAACAACTATGCTTTCAAAATGTTAGCCATTCAGTGTAACAGTGACTAATACTGGAGATATATCCTTCTTTTTTTTGCATGCTACTTTAAAACACAATAATAGAATCCTAGAATTGTTTAGGTTGGAAAAGACAATGTTCTGATAAGGGCTAAATGCATCTTAACGATCAATAATCACTTAGTACAGAAACAGGACAAAAATCTTACATAGATAAACGAGAGATATATCCTGTTATTTGTGTTCATGTGAGTCATGGACAACAGGTGAGGTGCCTGAAGACTGGAGGAAAGTGAATGTCACTCCGGTCTATAAGAAGGGCAGGAAGGATGACCTGAGTAACTACAGACCGGTCAGCCTCATCTCCATCCCTGGAAAGGTGATGGAACAACTTATCTTTGGCACTGTCTCTAGGCATATCAAGGATAAGAAGGTTATTAGGAGCAGTCAGCATGGCTTTGCTAAGGGAAGTCATGCTTGACCAACTTGATAGCCTTTTATGAAGACATAACCAGGTGGATGAATGGTGGCCATGCAGGGGGTGTGGTCTATCTGGATATCAGCAAAGCACTTGACACCATCTCCCACAGCATCCTCATAGGTAAACTGAGGAAGTGTGGTCTGGATGACCAAGTAGTGAAGTGAGTCGCTAAATGGTTGAAGGGAAGAAGTCAGAGAGTCGTAGTCAATGGGGCAGCATCAAGTTGGAGGCCTGTATCTAGTGAAGTCCCTCAGGGGTCAGTGCTGAGGCCAGTGTTTGATGACACAAAGCTGGGAGGAGTGGTTGACACACCAGAAGGCTGTGCTGCCATTCAGAGAGACCTAGACAGGCTAGAGGGCTGGATGGGGAGAAATCCTACGAAGTGCAACAAGGGCAAGTGTAGAGTTTTGCACTTGGGAAAGAATAACCCCATGTGCCAGTATAGGTTGGGGACGGACCTGCTGGAAAGCAGTGCAGGAGAAAGGGACCTGGGGGTTCCAGTGGACAGCAGGATGACCATGAGCCAGCAATGTGCCCTCATGGCCAAGAAGGCCAATGGCATCCTGGGCTGTATTAGAAGGCAAGTAGTTAGTAGGTCGAGAGAGGTCCTCCTCCCCCCCTACTCTGCCCTGGTGAGGCCACATCTGGAATATTGTGTCCAGTTCTGGGCCCCTCAGCTCAAGACAGACAGGGAACTGCTGGAGAGAGTCCAGCGCAGAGCCACAAAGATGATGAAGGGAGTGGAACATCTCCCTTCTGAGGAAAGGCTGAAGGAGCTGGATCTCTTCAGTTTGGAGAAGAGGAGGCTGAGGAGTGATCTCATAAATGTTTATAAATACGTCAAAGGTGAGTGTCAGGAGGACGGTGCCAGGCTCTTTTCAGTGACTCCCAATGAAAGGACAAGGGGCAATGGATACAAGCTGGAACACAGGAGGTTCCACAAAAGCATTAGGAAAACCTTTTTCACTGTGAGGTTGACGGAGCCCTGGCATAGGCTGCCCAGGGAGGTTGTGGAGTCTCCTTCTCTGGAGATATTCAAAGCCCGCCCGGACACGTTCCTGTGTGACCTACTGTAGGTGATCCTGCTCTGGTAGGGGGGTTGGACTAGATGATCTTTTGAGGTCTCTTCCAGCCCCTAACATTCTGTGATTCTGTGTTTTTCAAGGTGTAAAATAACTACCAAGGAGTTCACTTTAAGAGTGGTTTCACCCACAAGAAGTGGAACAGAAGGACCACAGCAAAAGAGTGGGTGACAAAGTATTTCACAGTAATTGGACTTTCCCTGTGTCTGATCTAAATTTTAAACATTCAGAGAAACATGACTTTGAGGAATATTTCTGCTGTGTCAGTGAATACAGTTAATGATCATGTAACATTTTAATATCAAATTGTGTCGGGGACAACTTCCCAACCCATTGGAACGGTCACGATAACACTTTATGACATCAAGGGGCATATGATTTTCAGTTTGATCACAGAGAGGTCATGCTTCTCAATGACAAAACATTCTTTTGCCCTAAGCAAAACTGTTTACATACAGCTCTCATCAGCTCAGCAGAGCACAAACGTAGAGCAGAATATTAAAAGGACTGTTCAGTGAGTTCATTGCTTTGCTTTCTCCACCAAGTTGTTTCTAGGAACTGCACTTAAGAAACCAATAATAAAATTGTGCTTTGTGATTTTTATCATACATGGGTTTATTTATTACACTTCTCTTATTTCATTTTGTTCTTGCTATTGTAAACAGCCTCATGTGGCCCCTTCTATAGTGGAGGATTGCCTGAAAAAATAATGAAGAATTAATTTAAAATTCAGGAAATATATTTCTATGTCCTGCACCAAAGCTCAAAAGGCTGACACAGCACCTTATTGTTATTTATTTTTTGCTTTATTGTAGCAAGCTGGAACTCTACTCATGGACCCAGACGCCACTGAGCTACATAATCTAAAACACACATCTTCTGATCCTATCCACAGGTGGATTTTTATGAGCTTGACTAGAGAGAGAGAGAAAGGATAGATAGATAGATAGATAGATAGATAGACAGATAGATAGATAGATAGATAGATAGATAGATATTAAAAAACATTTGGTAAATCCACTGATGCAAAGCATAATGAAGACAGACCAAAGGATGTGAGAATCCCAAAGAGACCACGTAGATGGTCTCCTCAGAGGCACAACTGGATAGGTGCAATCACTGGAACTCAGCTGAGTTCTCTATTCTGCCTTCATACCCACAGAGTAGACTTTTGCTATTAAAAAGAGTGTGCCAGCTGACTTCTGAGTGGCCAAGTTGACCACGACCCAGCAAAGTGCCCTTGCCATAAAGAAGGCAAAGGGTAGCCTGGGATGCATTAGACAAAGTATTGCCAGCAGGTCAAGGGAGGTGATCCTTCACCTCCAGTCAGTACTGGTGACACCACACCTGCAGTAGTGTGTCCAGTTTTGGGCTCCCCAGTACAAGACAGATATAGAGCTAATGTAGAGAGTCCAGGCAAATAAGGGACTGGTGCATCTTCATATGAGGAAAGGCTGAGAGAGCTGGGATTGTTTCATCTGTAGAAGAGAAGGCTTAGGGGGGATCTCATCAATATGTACAGATATCGGAAGGAATGGTGCAAAGAAGAGGGAGCCAGGCTCTTTTCAAGTGCTGCCCACTGACAAGACAAGAGGCAAAAAGCACAAACTGAAATAAAGGAGGCTCCCTCCCAAGAAACACTTTTTTTCTGTGAGGGCGACTGAGCACTGGCACAGGCTGCCCAGGGAGGAGGCGGCAGAGTCTCCATCCTTGAAGATATTCAAAAGCCATATGGTCCTGGGCAATCACTTCTAGGTAGCTCTGCTTGAGCAAGGGAGTTGGATTTCCAGAGGTCCCTTCCAGCCTCAACCATTCTGTGATTTATTACTTCTATTACATTCAGCTCTGCCAGTATATGAGCTAAGGTGACAAACTGCAGCTAGCAAAAAGAGTATTTTTACACATACATGACTGCTCAGTTACATGGCTGTTTGGAAATACAAATATGTTCTCTTCATCCACAAGAAACTCAGTAAAATCACAATTTGCAGGCCTGTCTACTCCCTCTCATCTAACTCTACAGCTGTGTGTTGAAAATATCCCTATAAAAGCAACATGCACTGTTATATAGAATAAATAGGTGATATAAAAAAGAAAAAAATCAGATAGCCATTCAAATCTCTGTAACAGGTGGCTAATCATACACAAAGGTCATTTTGTTTATACAGTCTGCACAGGAAGTCAAGATGCATACTCACAAATTCCTAGCTTTTACAATTACATGATTGGAGTTTCTAATCACTTTCCCATGCCAAAATTTTTATTATTCCACCTGCACTCTTGTTTTTTTTTTTCCTATTTTTTCTGTTAACTTCCACGTCACACAACGCTACTCTGATTAACACACATAGTGGTCCACTATGCAAGAAGGTAATACTTAACAAGTGCAAGAACAGACCAGACATTAACATTAATGGAAGTTATATATCCATACACATTAGGGACAGAATAGACCTCTCAGAGGCTTAAGGCAGTTTCATAAAGAAGCAATGAAATTTTAGCTAATATCTAGTGATGGTATTCCCAGAAATGCTTAATTTCGGATATAGTAAAAGCTATTTGGTTTGAGTGGCTGGGAAGCAAGGTAATGTGCCAAAGGTCTTTGTGGGAAAAGGGGAACTTATAGCAGTATGTGTCTGATCTTTAAAATCCTAAGAGAACAGTAACACACTGAACGGGTGCAAATTGGGTGTAGTCAATTTTTCAGCTAATAATTAATATGTATGGAAAATTAACTTTGCTGCTGTTTAACAATACAAATTAAAAAAAGATACACAAAACCTTTAGTGACCTAGGTGTTGATTTGAATTAATTTGTTCATTCACGGAACATAATTACTCCCTTTATGCTAATATATTTTTTCAAATGGTTGTTATATCATAAATACAATGCATTAGGCTCTCTTCACTTTCTTGTATTAAAAGTGCAATTAAGGTATAATTACTCTGCAGTTGCAGACTTTTTAATTTAAATTAGTGAGTGACTGCTGTAAATTGGCTGTAATTGTATGTGAACTCACTTGTTTTATTTTAAAACAATATGTAATTAAACACAACTGAAGTTTTCCACATTTCTTCTCCTCACTAAATGCTAAAAAAGATTCAGTTTTTGGGTAGAATATTTTTGCCAGGGTAACTCAGAATGAACCAGAGATGAAAAGACCTCGAAGGCAGCAAATCAGAAATGCTACCAGCTCAACAGATTTTCTGGATAGCCTCCATTCCAGTGCTGCTGACAATGGGTGAAAAATGTCCTCATTTGTGAAATCCACACAGCTGATGAATACAACTGATAATACCACCTATTTTGTAGGAATAGATTCCCTATAAAAACCCAGCCTGATACTTTTACTCAAGACTTCTTTCTGCCTTAGAAGAGTTTGTGAGGAGTATCAAGAGTGAGGTGTAAAGAATGGCCGAGTGAGTATTCCCTACTCAGTAAAGCGCTTTTCCTTACTTTCATGTAGCTAAGCATCAAAGTTACAGGATCACATTAGGTATAGTACAAATCTTCTGTTTCTTCAGAGAAACGAATGTATCACTAATTATTTGCTAGCTACAGAATAGTTTGTACATGCAAATGAGACACACAATTATTATTTAGTAATACTAGAAGAAAACAGATAAAAATATATGGTATATTGAAATAAGCATGTGCTGGAACATTTCATAGCACAACTTTGTATATTATTATTTTTTTTTATCTGGAAACTCTTTAGATCATAGATCATAGAATTGCCTAAGCTGGAAGGGACCTCAGAGATCATTTTAATCCAGCCAGGGATGCCACCTCTCCACCTCTCGACTAGATCAGGCAACACATGGGGACTGAACGGGAATCGAACCTGAGACCTTAGCGTTGTTAGCGCCACGCTCAACTGACTGAGCTAACCGGCCCCCTACTGAGCTAACCGACCCTTAAGTTTGTGGGGTTTTTTTCACAAACTATACATACAATTCATATTAAATCCAGATTTGAGTTTTCAAAGTCAACTTGAAAGTTAGCAACCTGTCTTTCTACGGCTACACTTGCAACTCCAATTCTACTTCTTTTCCATCATGCACAGCAAAAATAATTTATAAAGAATGTTGGAGGGAAGCCTATTGTAACTTCATCAGGACTATGTATCAGTGCAAATGCAGAAAGGGTCAAATTTTTAAGCAGTGTTCCTTCCCTCCACAGGTGATTCACCAGTATGATATGTCCTCTGTTTCAGGCTTTCAACAAAGAATATGAATATGAATAAACATAAGAAACAGAAAAAATTAATACTGGTTTTTTTCTTTTTCATTAGAACTGTTCCATCAACTGAACAGGATTGTGTGCGTGGTCATAGCCTGAGTATCTGAGAATAGTCAACTATCGACAAGCTATATTTTTTTTCTTTTTTTTTCCTGAGATATGTAAGACAGAGAAAGGAAATTACTTTCTTTTCTTTTAGAAAAAAAACACGATTAATAGCTCACTCTGAGCTAAGTGGGATTTCATGAGACAAATAATAGCTATGGATTTTCCTCCAAGACATGGAGATACTGTACCAAGACAGGCCTTATTTGTATGCAGTATTTTTACAACCATTTTGTGTCTATTTTTATGTTCTTTCTTTATGATGTATGTAAACAGACCACACGAAAAAAAGTAATAAAACATGGAAAACAAAACAATTCTTTAGCAAACCTTTCCTGATAAGGAACGGACTTGAAGATGTTTATATCAGTGATACTTTTTCATGAAAACTTTCAAAATAACTTTGTTTTGGTAGTGAAAATCTAGTTAGAATATTACAGTGCAGAAGCAGAAGGGCCCATACAGCCAGAAACCAACATCAACCAGTGCATTGCTTCCACTTCTGCCCTCTGCAAATGAAGTTAAGGTTGGAAATTAATCCTCTGAACAAATGGAAACATACCATTTCCTGCAACTCCAAAATACATACAGTGCGTTTGCTATGCATTATCACTCATATGCAGCTTATGAAAGTAAATGACAGATTGCAATGTTACTCGTGCACATTTATTCACTGAAACAGTTCAACTACTAAGCTTGGAAGGTGTTTCTGTTCCAATACCTTGTACCAGTGGTGCTCAGAAGTACTATGCAAACGTTAACAAAGGACAGGCTCATAATTTCCTCACAGCTTGAGAATCTTGTGCTTTATTTTGTAAAGAAGTGGGGAAGCTGGACAAAAAGAGTTATTAAGGACCTTCTTCCAGTAGGGCTCCTATATGCATATACACCTAGCAGTTGAGAGGTGTGGATTTGGGTGTTTATGCTAGATAACTAAGTTTCTGGGGGCACAAGGAACCATTTCAGAAGCCTGAGAAATGTTAAGGTGATTCACTCATATTTCAGGGGCATGCTTTATACAGTAACTGAAGGCGAGAACTCGGAGATAGGAAACAGGCCCGTGTTTCAGTACAACAGATTGCTATTTGACTTGGGCTAATGACAAAAGGCAAAATCTGAGTGATTCGCAAGCAGTTTGGAAAACAAAATATTTAATGATAACTTCCTGGATGTATTTAGACATTTTTTCCAGTCTTCAAAAGTTTCATTCTTGCTCATAAAACTTTGGTCCTACCTACCTTTTGATATCAATATTCGAGAGATTTAAGTTTTACCCTTAACTTTATTTTAGGCACTATGTCATGCAAACTGTTAGTCTAAACATGTTCCCAACCCTATAACGGAGTCATTTAGAATTCTAGCTTCTCAGGTCTGTCCTTTAGCAAACATCTTGAGCTCATTTTATTAATTAAACAGAACATTACCCACTACACTTAAACAGCTCAAAAGCTTCCCATGTCTTTGATAACCTCCAGACTCTAAAGCCTTTATTTTTTTCAGACTTTCATTACACTGTGACTAATCAGAATTGCATTTGTGATAATTCTTACACTTAGGACCTTCAATTAGAAAGAAATAAACATGTTAAAAACTCATTTCACACAATGCCATTTGAGGTATAATTCTGTATTTCTTGTTTTGCCACTGCTGCCAATGA